>NC_090649.1:500377082-500489582 GCF_040937935.1 Hyperolius riggenbachi
ACAGCAGCCGATGAACGATATTGCTCAGGCATCAAGGCTTGTTAAGGATCTGTCCTGATGATCTTTAATAACCCCCGATGGCCAATCGTGGCCAATCAATACTATTTCACCTCCGAGTTAAGCTGTCATGAATGATACTGAGATCAATAACAACGGAGCAATAGTATATGTGGTCAGTAGAAGAGCCAGGCACCTCTCACAGAGGTGCCTGGCTCTTCTACTTGCTCCGTTGTTATTGCCTGATGAAGCGGGATCAAACCTGCGAAACGCGTTGCATATTTGGAGTTCATAAATAAAATATATTGACTGTCTTTACTACAGTCGTTGTGTGTCTCCTTGGAGGAGGTCAGTCCACCACTACCTCCTCTAGTAACCATTTACCAGTACATATTACACTATTGGGGCTCTTGGTGTTCCTTGTTTTTACTTTTCAGGTAGGACAGCCCACTAAGTCAGATTTTATAAAAGTCTGGTCCATCGGCGACCATTTTAGTCTCCAAAATTTAAAGGACTCTGATATTAATGCCTGCATTTGAACTGGACTTTATTTCTTTCAATATCACACAAGGACTGCTAAGTTAAGTAAACTTTTCACAATTTTTCCCTTTTATTTTAAGCTTTGTGTTTATATGTTAATTGGTGTATGTAAATGTGTATAATGCATTTTTGTTATCAAAATGTTTAAAAATCGTTTACGGTTATGACCTGTTCATAGACATATGCAATCGTACTTACTCCTCCGAAAACGTTACCTTGTGTTCTATAGTATTTTGCATTTACAACCCGTATGCTTAAATCGGGCACAGATAGACAGATCTGGCACCGATCCCTGCATACAGCTAAGGGTTATGTTACAGTGTTTTTTGTGTGTTGCTATAGTTACAGTCGTGCGCTGACTCACACATGGTGGCAAGCATTTGAATTGTATGTGTGTGGTGAATCCTTTGGAGTCAGAACGCTCCTCTCGGCTAGTCGGTTCATAGATTGCAAATCCACATATGGTCATCTATGCGCAAAGCGACCGCGAGACTGAGTTTCTGACTCTGAGCGATTGACCAAATCAAGGATCGGCCCTTGCGGTTCTTGACAGAAGCTGCTCCGTGGTCCACCAATTGCTGTCCCTTCACCCCCTTCATGGCAACAGAGCTCATCGTTAGCCTCAAGGCTAGGGAAGTGTCTGTACAGCATCGTTCCTTGAATTGTTACATAGTTACATAGTTATTTGGGTTGAAAAAAGACATACGTCCATCGAGTTCAACCAGAAAACAAAGTACAACACCAGCCTGCTCCCTCACATATCCCTGTTGATCCAGAGGAAGGGGAAAAACCCTTACAAGGCATGGTCCAATTAGCCCCAAAGGGGAAAAAATTCCTTCCCAACTCCAGATGGCAATTAGTGTTGGGCGAACACCTAGATGTTCGGGTTCGCGAACGTTCGCCGAACATCGCCGCGATGTTCGGGTGTTCGCGCCGAACTCCGAACATAATGGAAGTCAATGGGGACCCGAACTTTCGTGCTTTGTAAAGCTTCCTTACATGCTACATACCCCAAATTAGCAGGGTATGTGCACCTTGGGAGTGGGTACAAGAGGAAAAAAAATATTTGAAAAAGAGCTTATAGTTTTTGAGAAAATTGATTGTAAAGTTTCAAAGGAAAAACTGTCTTTTAAATGTGGAAAATGTCATGTTTCTTTGCACAGGTAACATGCTTTTTGTCGCCATGCAGTCATAAATGTAATACAGAGAAGAGGTTCCACAAAAAGGGACCGGTAACGCTAACCCAGCAGCAGCAGCAGAACACGTGATGGAACAGGAGGAGGCGCAGGAGGAGAAGGCCATGCTTTTTGAGACACAACAACCCAGGCCTTGCATGAGGACAGGAAGCGTGCGGATAGCATGCTTTTTAACGCCATGCAGTCATAAATGTAATAAAGATAAGAGGTTCAATAAACAGGGACCGGGCGTCAACGCTAACCCAACAGCAGCAGACGTGATGGAACAGGGGGAGGCGCAGGAGGAGAAGGCCACGCTTTCAGGTGCAACTCAGGCCTTGCATGAGGACAAAAAAATGTGTGCGCAAAGCAATGCAATGAGTAGTTTTCAGGACACAATGGGCTATTCGGAGGAGCTATTCCCACCCCCACAATCTTCTACCTGTGAAAGGTCAATGGAACAGCCACAAATGTTGTGCCCGGATTCACAACCTTTTTCTGTGGAAAATGCACCTCACACTGAAATGCAAGGCGAGGCCGAGGATGAACATGACGTCAACAACTCAACATGACGCAAAATGGGGGCGGAACAGAAAGCTGCTTTCAATGTTTTGAAGTCCTTAATTGCCTCCGGTGGCCAGTTAGATGCATCATTCATCACACCTAAATCCCAGAGCAATGTGTGCAGGAATTTGAATCGCAGGAGGTGTACCGAGATCATCTGGACAAGTGACCAAGTGACCAAGTGACAAGTGACCAAGTGAAAAGTGACAAAGTGACCAGTGACAAAGTGACAAAGTGACAAAATGACAAAGTGACAAAATGACAAAGTGACAAGTGACAAGTGACAAAGTGACAAGTGACAAGTGACAAAGTGACAAGTGACAAAGTGACAAAATGACAAAGTGACAAGTGACAAAGTGACAAGTGACAAAGTGACAAGTGACAAAATGACAAAGTGACAAAGTGACAAGTGACAAAGTGACAACTGAGAGGTTGTTCTGGGGAGCTCCACTGCACTCAGTCGCATATGAGGAGAGGTCTCGTGGGGACTGCTGATCCTCCTCAGCTTGCTCAAAGCCTTGAGGGTTCCTGAAGATCCTCTGCTTGGAGTTCGCCGGGGTTCAGCTTGGTGTCGGGGTCGGCGGCGTCCTCCTCACTCCAACGTGGCAGATCTTCTGTTGAAGGAAAAAAAAAACAAACATTGTTAAAAGTCCAGTACCGCTTCTGAAGGACTCACCAAGAGATGCAGGAGCGTTTCAATCTAGCGCACCATCGCTCGCTGGGTGATGTCCCTCCCTACGCGCTGGAATTCTACGCTGCACATGCTAGCATGCTTTTGCGCAGTGCCAAGGCGCATTCCAGCAGCTAGCTACCAAGCTTCTGTGGATCTGATTGGGCCACCATGTTGGATCTCTGCCAAGTCCTCCAAAATTTTGAGCAATCCACGTTGCGTGACTGAGCAGTGACAACTCTACAGTCAGCATTACAATACCACTGCTGTGTTTACTGAAGAAATCAATGTTGAAGATGGAAACCGCTGGCATGATGCAAGTGGGGGATTCTGAAGATGAAAACGATCAGCGTGATGATACCAACATCAGGCAACCTGCCTCAGGAAACGCTGGTCCCAGCTATGACAAAGAACAGGACGAGGAACAGCTGGAGTTGGAGCAGGAATTGGATGCCCCCACTGCCGAGGGACAGAGCGGTGCACGTTGGACTTCCACAATTTAGCGGGAATGGACAGCAGAAGAGGAAGAAAGTGATGCTGGTGACGAATATGGTGCATCACAACAATCACAACGCTCACAAGAACATGAAGACAGAGGAGTCTGGCAGGACTCTCTGGCACACATGGCTCAATTCATGCTAGACTGCATTGAACGCGGCCCGCGCATTATTCACTATTCATTATTATTCATTATTCTGGAATCTGGACAACACCAATTACTGGGTTTATACCCAGTTTATACAAACACAATGTTAAAAAACTGATTGAAGAAAGTGTCAGACAGGTCAAAAATGGAACAATTCCAGCAGGCCCTTGAGGATGGAGACTTTAGAGAGGAGATTGACATCCTCCTCCTTCTCTAGCCAGTTGTACGCCGACAGACTGACTTCAGCAAACCCAGGAGGACCAGGAGGGCAGCAAAGAACACAAGCTGCTGCTAGTGCCCAAAAGGGAATGGTATTGGCAGTGTCCTTGGAGTGGGAACATTTTCTGACACCCATGCAGCAGCCCACAGAACAGCAATCGGGCAGTTCCACGTCCTCCAACACCAATCGCCTGGAGAAGATGGTCAAGGTCCAGGACTACATGTCAGATGGCGTAGCTGTGTTGAACAATCCATCTGCAGACAGACGGTGAGTGTGACAGGCAGCACAGAAGAACCATGGCAACTCACTCATAGTACCACAGTTTGATAGTGCTGCCCAAAAAATTATATGGATCCGTGGACCCGGGCACTGCGGGCAGTACTGGGAAGTGGGAACGCAGATTTTAGTACCTAAACACACGATACAACATGTTTTCCGGGGTCGGACTCTGAGGCACATACAGATGGTCCCGATCATCATCCTCATCATACAACTCTTCTCCTGAGTCTGACCCACCCACCACCTCTGCCACCCCAACATCCCCAGACACAGACCCCTCATCGTCCTCAACATTAACTTGGGATGCTGGCCTGAGCCAGACCTCCTCCTCCACATCAGGCCCCATCATCTCCTCAATGGCAGCCCTCATTAATCGCTCTGGCAACGGACCGATGGACACAACGTTCTCCTCCGGGGAGGGCTGCTGCTGACCACTGGCTGCTGGGGTGGATGTTATAGCTTGCGTGGGGCGTTGGCTGTTGCTGTTGTTGGGAGTGCTGCTCACAGCGGAGGTCTCTGAGGAACTCATGGTGAGCTCATATAGTGGTTGGCGGTGAGTGGAGTATTACTGATCCCAGCAATATACACACTGACTGGCAGAGTACGCAATGCTATATAGTCTGGCTGAGCGGTGTACACAGAGTGGCAGTACACACAATGCTATATAGTCTGGCTGAGCGGTGTACACAGAGTGGCAGTAAACAGAATGCTATATAGTGTGGCTGAGCGAGCGGTGTACTACTATTCCCAGCAGACACAGAACAGTAAACAGAATGCTATATAGTCTGGCTGAGCGAGGTACACAGAGTGGCAGTAAACAGAATGCTATATAGTGTGGCTGAGCGAGCGGTGTACTACTATTCCCAGCAGACACAGAACAGTAAACAGAATGCTATATAGTGTGGCTGAGCGAGGTACACAGAGTGGCAGTAAACAGAATGCTATATAGTGTGGCTGAGCGAGCAGTGTACTACTATTCCCAGCAGACACAGAACAGTAAACAGAATGCTATATAGTGTGGCTGAGCGAGGTACACAGAGTGGCAGTAAACAGAATGCTATATAGTGTGGCTGAGCGAGGTACACAGAGTGGCAGTAAACAGAATGCTATATAGTGTGGCTGAGCGAGCGGTGTACTACTATTCCCAGCAGACACAGAACAGTAAACAGAATGCTATATAGTGTGGCTGAGCGAGCAGTGTACTACTATTCCCAGCAGACACAGAGTGGCAGTAAACACAATGCTATATAGTGTGGCTGAGCGGTGTACCACTATTCCCAGCAGCGACACACAGCACAATGCTATACAGTGGCGGGTGAGCGTTGTACCACTATTCCCAGCAGCGACACAGAGCACAATGCTATACAGTGGCGGGTGAGCGGTGTACTACTATTCCCAGCAGACACAGAGTGGCAGTAAACAGAATGCTATATAGTGTGGCTGAGCAAGCGGTGTACTACTATTCCCAGCAGACACAGAACAGTAAACAGAATGCTATATAGTGTGGCTGAGCGAGGTACACAGAGTGGCAGTAAACAGAATGCTATATAGTGTGGCTGAGCGAGCGGTGTACTACTATTCCCAGCAGCGACACAGAGCACAATGCTATACAGTGGCGGGTGAGCGGTGTACCACTATTCCCAGCAGCGACACAGAGCACAATGCTATACAGTGGTGGGTGAGCGGTGTACTACTATTCCCAGCAGCGACACAGAGCACAATGCTATACAGTGGTGGGTGAGCGGTGTACCACTATTCCCAGCAGCGACACAGAGCACAATGCTATACAGTGGCGGGTGAGCGGTGTACCACTATTCCCAGCAGCGACACAGAGCACAATGCTATACAGTGGCGGGTGAGCGGTGTACTACTATTCCCAGAAGACACAGAGTGGCAGTAAACAGAATGCTATATAGTGTGGCTGAGCGAGGTACACAGAGTGGCAGTAAACAGAATGCTATATAGTGTGGCTGAGCGAGCGGTGTACTACTATTCCCAGCAGACACAGAACAGTAAACAGAATGCTATATAGTGTGGCTGAGCGGTGTACCACTATTCCCAGCAGCGACACAGAGCACAATGCTATACAGTGGCGGGTGAGCGGTGTACCACTATTCCCAGCAGCGACACAGAGCACAATGCTATACAGTGGCGGGTGAGCGGTGTACCACTATTCCCAGCAGCGACACAGAGCACAATGCTATACAGTGGCGGGTGAGCGGTGTACCACTATTCCCAGAAGACACAGAGTGGCAGTAAACAGAATGCTATATAGTGTGGCTGAGCGAGCGGTGTACTACTATTACCAGCAGACACAGAACAGTAAACAGAATGCTATATAGTGTGGCTGAGCGGTGTACACAGAGTGGCAGTAAACAGAATGCTATATAGTGTGGCTGAGCGAGCGGTGTACTACTATTCCCAGCAGACACAGAACAGTAAACAGAATGCTATATAGTGTGGCTGAGCGAGGTACACAGAGTGGCAGTAAACAGAATGCTATATAGTGTGGCTGAGCGAGGGGTGTACTACTATTCCCAGCAGACACAGAACAGTAAACAGAATGCTATATAGTGTGGCTGAGCGGTGTACCACTATTCCCAGCAGCGACACAGAGCACAATGCTATACAGTGGCGGGTGAGCGGTGTACCACTATTCCCAGCAGCGACACAGAGCACAACGCTATACAGTGGCGGGTGAGCGGTGTACCACTATTCCCAGCAGCGACACAGAGCACAATGCTATACAGTGGCGGGTGAGCGGTGTACCACTATTCCCAGAAGACACAGAGTGGCAGTAAACAGAATGCTATATAGTGTGGCTGAGCGAGCGGTGTACTACTATTCCCAGCAGACACAGAACAGTAAACAGAATGCTATATAGTGTGGCTGAGCGAGGTACACAGAGTGGCAGTAAACAGAATGCTGAGCGAGCGGTGTACTACTATTCCCAGCAGCGACACAATGACTGGGGGGACCCTGGCTAGCGTGGCTGGAGCGCGAACTACCCTGCCTGCCTACCCAAAGCTAAACCCACAGACAAATGGCGGAAATATGACGTGGTTCGGGTATTTATTTACCCGAACCACGTGACAGTTCGGCCAATCAGAGCGCGTTCGGGTCCGAACCACGTGACCCGTTCGGCCAATCACAGCGCTAGCCGAACGTTCGGGGAACGTTCGGCCATGCGCTCTTAGTTCGGCCGTGCGGCCGAACGGTTTGGCCGAACACCATCAGGTGTTCGGCCGAACTCGAACATCACCCGAACAGGGTGATGTTCTGCAAAACCCGAACAGTGGCGAACACTGTTCGCCCAACACTAATGGCAATCAGATAAAATCCCTGGATCAACACCATTGGGCATTACCTAGTAATTGTAGCCATGGATGTCTTTCAACGCAAGGAAAGCATCTAAGCCCCCTTTAAATGCAGGTATAGAGTTTGCCATAACGACTTCCTGTGGCAATGCATTCCACATCTTAATCACTCTTACTGTAAAGAACCCTTTCTGACAGTAGTAGCGAGCTCACCTTGGATGGCAGCGTGGGTGCGACTTCCGGGTCGGGTATCGCCACAGCTGCGTCATCCAGCGCGTCTCTCGCCGGCCGGGGGAGATCGCACGAGACTGTGGCATTTAGGGGCAGGTCTGCTCGCTCACGCACGAAGCGGCAAGACCTTAATGGATGCAGAAGACGGGTCAGCCGATCTTGCGGTTAGCTGACACTAACCCTTCCCGTCATCACTGCCGATTGGTGCTTGCCTCTAGGCTGGGCTTCAGATCCGACAGCATGTATTTAAGTCCTGAGCTGTCATTTGCCCGGTGTCTGTTGTTGCTGAAACTTCACAGTGAAAGCTCTCAGACCTAGTCAGATCCGTGTGTGCTTGAACCGGCACGACCCCGAGGATTCGCACTTAGCTTAGGATTGTTACTGTTGTTTATTATTACTGTGTATGACTTTCTGCCTTGCTCTCTGACCTCTCTTTTGCCTCATGATTCTGTACCTCTGCCTATCTGATCCGTTGCCGACCTTTGCTAGAAAAACTCACTCTGATTTTTGCTTCATGATTCTGTACTTCTGCCTATCTGATCTGTTGCCGACCTCTGCCTGAATTTATACTCTGATCTTGCCTGCCGATATTGTACCTTGTATGTCTGATCTGCTGATGACCTAGCCTGAACGTCCACTCTCGTATCAGTGAGCCCCAGTCATTAAGGACTGTCACTTTCTTGTGTTCTTGAACATTACTGTGCATTAATCACATGTGTTTTACATTCTGAATAAAGTACTGACTATTGTGCTGTTAGAGCTAGTACTGATCATTACACTTTCCTAAATAAATGGCTGAAACATTTTTCCTCCATACGCAGATCATGTCCTCTAGTCCTTTGTAAAGGCCTAGGGACAAAAAGCTCATCCACCAAGCTTTTATATTGCCTTCTGGCTCTGACGTATTTATACATGTTAATTAGATCCCCTCTAAGGCGTCTTTTCTCTAGACTAAATAAACCCAGTTTATCTAACCTTTCTTGGTAGGTGAGACCTTCCATCCCACGTATCAATTTTGTTGCTCGTCTCTGCACCTGCTCTAAAACTGCAATATTTTTCCTGTAATGTGGTGCCCAGAACTGAATTCCATATTCCAGATGTGGCCTTACTAGAGAGTTAAACAGGGGCAATATTATGCTAGCTTCTCAAGTTTTTATTTCCCTTTTAACCACTTGAGGACCGTGGGCTTTACCCCCCCTTAAGGACCGGCCACTTTTTTTTCCATTCAGACCACTGCAGCTTTCACGGTTTATTGCTCGCTCATACAACCTACCACCTAAATGAATTTTGCCTCCTTTTCTTGTCACTAATAAAGCTTTCTTTTGGTGCTATTTGATTGCTCCTGCGATTTTTACTTTTTATTATATTCATCAAAAAAGACATGAATTTTGGCAAAAAAAAAGATTTTTTTAACTTTCTGTGCTGACATTTTTCAAATAAAGTAAAATTTCTGTATACATGCAGCGCGAAAAATGTGGACAAACATGTTTTTGATTTAAAAAAACCCATTCAGTGTATATTTATTGGTTTGGGTAAAAGTTATAGCGTTTACAAACTATGGTGCAAAAAGTGAATTTTCCCATTTTCAAGCATCTATGACTTTTCTGATCACCTGACATGTTTCATGAGGGGCTAGAATTCCAGGATAGTATAAATACCCCCCAAATGACCCCATTTTGGAAAGAAGACATCCCAAAGTATTCACTGAGAGGCATAGTGAGTTCATAGAAGATATTAATTTTTGTCACAAGTAAGCGGAAAATGACACTTTGTGACAAAAAAAAAAAAAAAAGTTTCCATTTCTTCTAACTTGCGACAAAAAAAAATGAAATCTGCCACGGACTCACCATGCCCCTCTCTGAATACCTTGAAGTATCTACTTTCCAAAATGGGGTCATTTGTGGGGTGTGTTTACTGTCCTCGCATTTTGGGGGGTGCTAATTTGTAAGCACCCCTGTAAAGCCTAAAGGTGCTCATTGGACTTTGGGCCCCTTAGCGCAGTTAGGCTGCTAAAAAAGTGCCACACATGTGGTATTGCCGTACTCAGGAGAAGTAGTATAATGTGTTTTGGGGTGTATTTTTACACATACCGATGCTGGGTGGGAGAAATATCTCTGTAAATGACAATTTTTTAATTTTTTTACACACAATTGTCCATTTACAGAGTTATTTCTCCCACCCAGCATGGGTATGTGTAAAAATACACCCCAAAACACATTATACTACTTTTCCGGCGATACCACATGTGTGGCACTTTTTTGAACCCTAACTGCGCTAAGGGGCCCAAAGTCCAATGAGTACCTTTAGGATTTCACAGGTCATTTTGAGAAATTTCGTTTCAAGACTAGTCCTCACGGTTGAGGGCCCCTAAAATGCCAGGACAGTATAGGAACCCCACAAATGACCCCATTTTAGAAAGAAGACACCCCAAGGTATTCCGTTAGTAGTACGGTGAGTTCATAGAAGATTTTATTTTTTGTCACAAGTTAGCGGAAAATGATACTTTGTAAAAAAACCAATAAAAATCAATTTCCGCTAACTTGTGACAAAAAATAAAATCTTCTATGAACTCACTGTACTACTAACAGAATACCTTGGGGTGTCTTCTTTCTAAAATGGAGTCATTTGTGGTGTTCCTATACTGTCCTGGCATTTTAGGGGCCCTAAACCGTGAGGAGTAGTCTTGAAACAAAATTTCTCAAAATGACCTGTGAAATCCTAAAGATACTCATTGGACTTTGGGCCCCTTAGCGCAGTTAGGGTGCAAAAAAGTGCCACACATGTGGTATCGCCGTACTCGGGAGAAGTAGTACAATGTGTTTTGGGGTGTATTTTTACACATACCCATGCTGGATTGGAGAAATAACTCTGTAAATGGACAATTGTGTGTAAAAAAATCAAAAGATTGTCATTTACAGAGGTATTTCTCCCACCCAGCATGGGTATGTGTAAAAATACCCCCAAAAACACATTATACTACTTCTCCCGAGTACGGCGATACCACATGATTGGCACTTTTTTGCAGCCTAACTGCGCTAAGGGGCCCAAAGTCCAATGAGTACCTTTAGGATTTCACAGGTCATTTTTGTTTCAAGACTACTCCTCACGGTTTAGGGCCCCTAAAATGCCAGGGCAGTATAGGAACCCCACTAATGACCCCATTTTAGAAAGAAGACACCCCAAGGTATTCCGTTAGGAGTATGGTGAGTTCATAGAAGTTTTTATTTTTTTGTCACAAGTTAGTGGAAATTGATTTTAATTGTTTTTTTTCACAAAGTGTCATTTTCCGCTAACTTGTGACAAAAAATAAAATCTTCTATGAACTCACCATACTCCTAACGGAATACGTGTGGGTGTCTTCTTTCTAGAATGGGGTCATTTGTGGGGTTCCTATACTGCCCTGGCATTTTAGGGGCCCTAAACCGTGAGGAGTAGTCTTGAAACCAAATGTCGCAAAATGACCTGTGAAATCCTAAAGGTACTCATTGGACTTTGGGCCCCTTAGCGTACTTAGGGTGTAAAAAAGTGCCACATATGTGGTACCGCCGTACTCAGGAGAAGTAGTATAATGTGTTTTGGGGTGTATTTTTACACATACCCATGCTGGGTGGGAGAAATATCTCTGTAAATGACAATTGTTTGATTTTTTTTACACACAATTGTCCATTTACAGAGAGATTTCTCCCACCCAGCATGGGTATGTGTAAAAATACACCCCAAAACACATTATACTACTTCTCCTGAGTACGGCGATACCACATGTGTGACACTTTTTTGCAGCCTAGGTGCGCTAAGGGGCCCAACGTCCTAATCACAGGTCATTTTGAGGCATTTGTTTTCTAGACTACTCCTCACGGTTTAGGGCCCCTAAAATGCCAGAGCAGTATAGGAACCCCACAAGTGACCCCATTTTAGAAAGAAGACACCCCAAGGTATTCCGTTAGGTGTATGGGGAGATCATAGAAGATTTTATTTTTTGTCACAAGTTAGTGAAAAATGACACTTTGTGAAAAAAAAAAAAAAAATCAATTTCCGCTAACTTTTGACAAAAAATTAAATCTTCTATGAACTCGTCATACACCTAACAGAATACATTGAGGTGTCTTTTTTCTAAAATGGGGTCAGTTTGTGGGGTTCCTATATCGCCCTGGCATTTTACAGGCCCAAAACCGTGAGTAGTCTGGAAACCAAATGTCTCAAAATGACTGTTCAGGGGTATAAGCATCTGCAAATTTTGATGAAAGGTGGTTAGAGTTGGGCCGAACGGTTCGCCTGCGAACCTTTCCATGCGAACTTCAGTGGTTCGCGTTCGCGTCCCGCAGGCGAACCTTTGCGGAAGTTCGGTTCGCCCCATAATGCACATGGAGGGTCAACTTTGACCCTCTACATCACAGTCAGCAGGCCCAGTGTAGCCAATTAGGCTACACTAGCCCCTGGAGCCCCACCCCCCCTTATAAAAGGCAGGCAGCGGCGGCCATTACGGTCACTCGTGTGCTGCCTGCGTTAGTGAGAGTAGGGCGAGCTGCTGCAGACTGTCTCTCAGGGAAAGATTAGTTAGGCTTAACTTGTTCCTGTCTGGCTGCATACCTGTTCTGTGAACCCACCACTGCATACCTGTGCTGTGAACCCACCACTGCATACCTGTGCTGTGAACCCACCACTGCATACCTGTGCTGTGAACCCACCACTGCATACCTGTGCTGTGAACCCACCACTGCATACCTGTTCAGTGAACCCACCACTGCATACCTGTGCTGTGAACCCACCACTGCATACCTGTTCAGTGAACCTGCCACTGCATACCTGTTCTGTTCAGTGGACCCGCCACTGTATACCTGTTCATTGAACCCACCACTGCATACCTGTGCTGTGAACCCACCACTGCATACCTGTTCTGTGAACCCACCACTGCATACCTGTTCTGTGAACCCACCACTGCATACCTGTTCAGTGAACCTGCCACTGCATACCTGTTCTGTTCAGTGGACCCGCCACTGTATACCTGTTCATTGAACCCACCACTGCATACCTGTGCTGTGAACCCACCACTGCATACCTGTTCTGTGAACCCACCACTGCATACCTGTTGTGTTCAGTGAACCTGCCACTGCATACCTGTTCTGTGAACCCGCCACTGTATACCTGTTCTGTTTAGTGAACCCGCCACTGTATACCTGTTCTGTTTAGTGAACCCGCCACTGCATACCTGTTCTGTTCAGTGGACCCGCCACTGTATACCTGTTCAGTGAACCCGCCACTGCATACCTGTTCTGTTCAGTGAACCCACCACTGCATACCTGTTGTGTTCAGTGAACCTGCCACTGCATACCTGTTCTGTGAACCCGCCACTGTATACCTGTTCTGTTTAGTGAACCCGCCACTGTATACCTGTTCTGTTTAGTGAACCCGCCACTGCATACCTGTTCTGTTCAGTGGACCCGCCACTGTATACCTGTTCAGTGAACCCGCCACTGCATACCTGTTGTGTTCAGTGAACCTGCCACTGCATACCTGTTCTGTGAACCCACCACTGTATACCTGTTCTATTTAGTGAACCCGCCACTGTATACCTGTTCTGTTTAGTGAACCCGCCACTGCATACCTGTTCTGTTCAGTGGACCCGCCACTGTATACCTGTTCAGTGAACCCGCCACTGCATACCTGTTCTGTTCAGTGGACCCGCCACTGTATACCTGTTCAGTGAACCCGCCACTGCATACCTGTTGTGTTCAGTGAACCTGCCACTGCATACCTGTTCTGTGAACCCGCCACTGTATACCTGTTCTGTTTAGTGAACCCGCCACTGTATACCTGTTCAGTGAACCCGCCACTGCATACCTGTTGTGTTCAGTGAACCTGCCACTGCATACCTGTTGTGTTCAGTGAACCTGCCACTGCATACCTGTTCTGTGAACCCGCCACTGTATACCTGTTCTGTTTAGTGAACCCGCCACTGCATACCTGTTCTGTTCAGTGAACCCGCCACTGTATACCTGTTCAGTGAACCCGCCACTGCATACCTGTTCTGTTCAGTGGACCCGCCACTGTATACCTGTTCAGTGAACCCGCCACTGCATACCTGTTGTGTTCAGTGAACCTGCCACTGCATACCTGTTGTGTTCAGTGAACCTGCCACTGCATACCTGTTCTGTGAACCCGCCACTGTATACCTGTTCTGTTTAGTGAACCCGCCACTGCATACCTGTTCTGTTCAGTAAACCCGCCACTGTATACCTGTTCAGTGAACCCGCCACTGCATACCTGTTCTGTTCAGTGGACCCGCCACTGTATACCTGTTCAGTGAACCCGCCACTGCATACCTGTTGTGTTCAGTGAACCTGCCACTGCATACCTGATCTGTGAACCCGCCACTGTATACCTGTTCTGTTTAGTGAACCCGCCACTGTATACCTGTTCTGTTTAGTGAACCCGCCACTGTATACCTGTTCAGTGAACCCGCCACTGCATACCTGTTGTGTTCAGTAAACCTGCCACTGCATACCTGTTGTGTTCAGTGAACCTGCCACTGCATACCTGTTCTGTGAACCCGCCACTGTATACCTGTTCTGTTTAGTGAACCCGCCACTGTATACCTGTTCTGTTTAGTGAACCCGCCACTGCATACCTGTTCTGTTCAGTGAACCCGCCACTGTATACCTGTTCAGTGAACCCGCCACTGCATACCTGTTGTGTTCAGTGAACCTGCCACTGCATACCTGTTGTGTTCAGTGAACCTGCCACTGCATACCTGTTCTGTGAACCCGCCACTGTATACCTGTTCTGTTCAGTGAACCCACCGCATCAGTGCGCATACCTGTGCAGTTAAGTGAACCCACCTACCTACGTGAGTGCACGCAGTGTGATATACCACTCCGTGCATACCCGATATGGACAAAACAGGTAGAGGAAGAGGTAGTGCCAGAGCCAGAGGAAGGCCACCCGGCAGGTCTGCGCGAGGTCGTGTAAATGTAATTTCGTGTGGACCTGGCCCACAGTACAGTGCTCGGAAGAAGGCACGTCCCATCACCTCCCAAGATTGTCAGGACGTGGTTGAGTATTTAGCGACACAGAACACCTCATCTTGCTCAGCCACCAGCGCTACTACTAGCACCACTTCCGCTGCATTTGACACTTCGCAAGAATTATTTAGTGTTGAAATCACTGATGCACAGCCATTGTTGTTACAGCCAGATGAATTTTCACCAGCTCATATATTTGAGTTACCCGGCAACACTATGGATGTAACGTGTAAGGAGGATGAAGGACCTACTGATGGTGCATGTTTGGATTTGTCTGAGGCAAGCGAAGCTGGGCAGGATGATTACGATGATGACGATGATAGGGATCCTCTGTATGTTCCCAATAGAGGAGATGAAGAGGGGGACAGTTCAGAGGGGGATTCAGAGAGTAGTAGGAGGAGAGAAGTTGCTGAAAGAAGCTGGGGCAGCTCTTCATCAGAAACAGCTGGTGGCAGAGTCCGGCACCATGTATCGCCACCTATGTACAGCCAGCCAACTTGCCCTTCAGCATCAGCTGCTGAGGTCCCCATAGTGCCCACATCCCAGGGTGGCTCAGCGGTGTGGAAATTTTTTAATGTGTGTGCCTCAGATCGGACCAAAGCCATCTGTTCGCTCTGCCAACAAAAATTGAGCCGTGGAAAGGCCAACACTCACGTAGGGACAAGTGCCTTACGAAGGCACCTGGAGAAAAGGCACAAACAGCAATGGGATGGCCACCTGAGCAAAAGCAGCAGCAGCACACAAAAGCAAAGCCACCCTCCTTCTCCTCTTCCTCCTCCATCAGGTGCATTATCTGCTTCTGCCGCTTTCTCCCTTCCACCTTCACAGGCACCCTCCTCCACTCCGCCTCTGACCTTGAGCGGTTCCTGCTCCTCTGCCCACAGCAGCAGTCAGGTGTCCGTGAAGGAAATGTTTGAGCGGAAGAAGCCAATTTCGGCCAGTCACCCCCTTGCCTGGCGTCTGACAGCTGGCGTGGCGGAACTGTTAGCTCGGCAGCTGTTACCATCCCGGCTGGTGGACTCTGAGGCCTTCCGTAAATTTGTGGCCATCGGAACACCGCAGTGGAAGATGCCAGGCCGCACTTATTTTTCGAGAAAGGCCATACCCCAACTGCACCTTGAAGTTGAGAGGCAAGTGGTGTCATCTCTTGCGAAGAGCGTTGGGTCAAGGGTACACCTGACCACGGATGCCTGGTCTGCCAAGCACGGGCAGGGCCGCTACATTACCTACACAGCCCATTGGGTGAACCTGGTGGTGAACGATGGCAAGCAGGTTGCAGCGGACCAAATTGTGACACCTCCACGGCTTGCAGGCAGGCCTCCTGCCACCTCCTCTCCTCCTGCTACATGCTCTTCGCTGTCCTCCTCCTCCTTGGCTGAGTGGCAGTTCTCCTCTCCAGCTACACAGCCCCAGCTCCGCAGGGCCTATGCTGCATGCCAGGTAAGATGGTGTCACGCCATCTTAGACATGTCTTGTCTCAAAGCGGAGAGTCACACTGGAGCAGCTCTCCTGGCTGCTCTTAAGAAACAGGTGGATGAGTGGCTGACCCCGCACCACCTGGAGATAGGCAACGTGGTGTGCGACAACGGCAGCAATCTGCTTGCCGCTTTGCATATGGGGAAGCTGACACACATACCCTGCATGGCACATGTCATGAATCTAGTGGTTCAAAGATTTGTGGCAAAGTACCCTGGCTTAGCGAATGTCCTGAAGCAGGCCAGGAAGTTCTGTGGGCATTTGAGGCGGTCTTACACAGCCATGGCACGCTTTGCGGAAATTCAGCGCAAAACAACATGCCGGTGAGACGCCTCATTTGCGATAGCCCGACTCGCTGGAACTCGACCCTGCTCATGTTCTCCCGCCTGCTAGAACAGAAGAAAGCCGTGACCCACTACCTCTACAACTACAGTAGAATGAAACAGTCTGGGAAGATGGGGATGTTCTGGCCCGACAACTGGACACTGATGGAAAATGCATGCAGGCTCATGCGGCCGTTTGAGGAGGTGACCAACCTGGTGAGCCGCAGTGAGGGCACCATCAGCGACTTAATTCCCTACGCTTACTTCTTGGAGCGTGCTGTGCGTAGAGTGGCGGATGAAGCTGTGAATGAGCGTGACCAGGAACCGTTACGGCAGGAACAGGCAATTTTCATCAGACCCAGCTGTTTCCTCAACACCTGCGGCAGCACAGAGGGGGGAGGAGGAGGAAGAAGAGAAGTCGTGTGCAGAAGACGAGTCAGACTCAGAGGATGATGAGCAAGGTGTTTCTTTGGGGGAGGAGGAGGAGGAGGGGACAGCGGCAGGAGAACAACCTCAGCAGGCATCGCAAGGGGCTTGTGCTGCTCAACCTTCCCGTGGTATTGTTCGCGGCTGGGGGGAGGAGGTTGACTTACCTGACGTCACTGAGGAAGAGCAAGAGGAGATGGAGGGTACTGGATCCGACTTTGTGCAGATGTCGTCTTTTATGCTGTCCTGCCTGTTGAGGGACCCCCGTATAAAAAACCTCAAGGGGAATGACCTGTACTGGGTGGCCACACTACTAGACCCTCGGTACAGGCACAAAGTGGCGGACCTGTTACCAACTCACCGGAAGGTGGAAAGGATGCAGCACATGCAGAACCAGCTGTCAACTATGCTTTACAATGCCTTTAAGGGTGATGTGACGGCACAACGCCAGCAAGGTACCACTGCCACTAATCCTCCTCCCGTGTCCACGCAGTCAAAGACAGGACGCTCCAGCGATCTCATGGTGATGTCGGACATGCGGACGTTCTTTAGTCCAACGCCTCGCCGTAGCCCTTCTGGATCCACCCTCCACCAACGCCTGGAACGGCAGGTAGCCGACTACCTGGCCTTAAGTGTGGATGTAGACACTTCCGTGAACAGCGATGAGGAACCCTTGAACTACTGGGTGCGCAGGCTTGACCTGTGGCCTGAGCTGTCCCAATTTGCCATCCAACTTCTCTCCTGCCCTGCCGCAAGCGTCCTGTCAGAAAGGACCTTCAGCGCAGCTGGAGGCATTGTCACAGAGAAGAGAAGTCGCCTAAGTCACAAAAGTGTTAAGTACCTCACCTTTATCAAAATGAATGAGGCATGGATCCCGGAGGGCTGCTGCCCGCCCCAAGACTAAGTCAGTCCCCGCACACACAGCATCTTTGCCTGCACGCCGTGTGACTGGCTGCCTGGCCTGCCCCAAGAAGACTAAGTCGCTCCCAGTCCCTCCACACAGCATGTCTGCCTGCAGGCCGCTTGACTACCTTCTCCGCCACCACCAACAGGGTCCGGGACTCCAGGCGGATTGCTGAATTTTTTAGGCCGCTGCTAGCAGCAGCCGCTGTAATAATTTTTCTGGTGCGTGTACATGACTGCCTAATTTTTCTGGCTGCACTGCGGGCAGCTGCAACAACAAAAGAAAAGGCATGTACATGCGCCCATTTCCCTTCGTGATCATTACCTTGCCGTAGTGAAGGGGCTTGCGTATCACAATGAAGCAATGACCGGCGCCTAGATGAGTGTCTCGGGGGGCACACCCACGATAATAAGGTCGTTGCCTCATTGTGGTCAGACCAAATTTGATCAGCTGGACAGTCACTGTTCTGTCATTCAGCTACATCAGCCAGGTGACCATATGGGCTGTAAAGCCACCAAAACCTGCACTCTCGCCATGGTGCGCACCAGTTCAGCACGGCCGTCACTACACAAACAGCTGTTTGCGGTGCGTTACACGGTGAGTTTGGTGTGTCAGTGTGAAGCAGTACCTTAATTACACTACCTGATTGATGTATACACATGCAAGATGTTTTAAAGCACTTTAGGCCTGTCATTTAGCATTCAATGTGATTTCTGCCCTTAAAACGCTGCTTTGCGTCAAATCCAGATTTTTCCTGGGGACTTTTGGCATGTATCCCACTCCGCCATGCCCCCCTCCAGGTGTTAGACCCCTTGAAACATCTTTTCCATCACTTTTGTGGCCAGCATAATTATTTTTTTTTTTCAAAGTTCGCATCCCCATTGAAGTCTATTGCGGTTCGCGAACTTTAACGCGAACCGAACCTTCCGCGGAAGTTCGCGAACCAGGTTCGCGAACCTAAAATCGGAGGTTCGGCCCAACTCTACAGGTGGTCTATGAGGGGGCGAATTTTGTGGAACCGGTCATATGCAGGGTGGCCTTTTAGATGACAGGTTGTATTGGGCCTGATCTGATGGATAGGAGTGCTAGGGGGGTGACAGGAGGTGATTGATGGGTGTCTCAGGGGGTGGTTAGAGGGGAAAATAGATGCAATCAATGCACTGGGGAGGTGATCGGAAGGGGGTCTGAGGGGGATCTGAGGGTTTGGCCGAGTGATCAGGAGCCCACACGGGGCAAATTAGGGCCTGATCTGATGGGTAGGTGTGCTAGGGGGTGACAGGAGGTGATTGATGGGTGTCTCAAGGTGTGATTAGAGGGGGGAATAGATGCAAGCAATGCACTGGCGAGGTGATCAGGGCTGGGGCCTGAGGGCATTCTGAGGGTGTGGGCGGGTGATTGAGTGCCCTAGGGGCAGATAGGGGTCTAATCTGATAGGTAGATGTGACAGGGGGTGATTGATGGGTAATTAGTGGGTGTTTAGGGTAGAGAACAGATATAAACACTGCACTTGGGAGGTGATCTGACGTTGGATCTGCGGGCGAACTATTGGTGTGGGTGGGTGATCAGATTGCCCGCAAGGGGCAGGTTAGGGGCTGATTGATGAGTGGCAGTGACAGGGGGTGATTGATGGGTGGCAGTGACAGGGGGTGATTGATGGGTGATTGACAGGTGATTGACAGGTGATCAGTGGGTTATTACAGGGAAGAACAGATGCAACTAATGCACTGGCGAATTGATAAGGGGGGGTCTGAGGGCAATCTGAGCGTGTAGGTGGGTGATTGGGTGCCCGCAAGGGGCAGATTAGGGTCTGATCTGATGGGTAACAGTGACAGGTGGTGATAGGGGGTGATTGATGGGTAATTAGTGGGTGTTTGGAGGAGAGAACAGATGTAAACACTGCACTTGGGAGGTGATCTGACGTCGGATCTGCGGGCGATCTATTGGTGTGGGTGGGTGATCAGATTGCCCGCAAGGGGCAGGTTAGG
Source organism: Hyperolius riggenbachi (assembly GCF_040937935.1). Lineage (NCBI taxonomy): Eukaryota > Metazoa > Chordata > Amphibia > Anura > Hyperoliidae > Hyperolius > Hyperolius riggenbachi. The sequence goes on from NC_090649.1 coordinate 500,396,855, forward strand.
GGCAGATTGATGGGTGGCAGTGACAGGGGGTGATTGATGGGTGGCAGTGACAGGGGGTGATTGATGGGTGATTGACAGGTGATCAGTGGGTTATTACAGGGAAGAGCAGATGTAACTAATGCACTGGCGAATTGATAAGGGGGGGGGGGGGGGGTCTGAGGGCAATCTGAGCATGTAGGCGGTTGATTGGGTGCCCGCAAGGGGCAGATTAGGGTCTGATCTGATGGGTAACAGTGACAGGTGGTGATAGGGGGTGATTGATGGGTAATTAGTGGGTGTTTAGGGTAGAGAACAGATGTAAACACTGCACTTGGGAGGTGATCTGACATCGGATCTGCGGGCGATCTATTGGTGTGGGTGGGTGATCAGATTGCCCGCAAGGGGCAGGTTAGGGGCTGATTGATGGGTGGCAGTGACAGGGGGTGATTGATGGGTGATTGATGGGTGATTGACAGGTGATTGACAGGTGATCAGGGGGATAGATGCATACAGTACACAGGGGGGGGGGTCTGGGGGGGCGGGGTCTGGGGAGAATCTGAGGGGTGATCAGGAGGGGGCAGGGGGCAGGGGGGGGGATAAAAAAAATAGCGTTTACAGATAGTGACAGGGAGTGATTGATGGGTGATTAGGGGGGTGATTGGGTGCAAACAGGGGTCTGGGGGGTGGGCAGGGGGGGGGGTCTGAGGGGTGCTGTGGGTGATCTGGGGCAGGGGGGGGGGAGAAATCAGTGTGCTTGGGTGCGACATAGGGTGGCTGCAGCCTGCCCTGGTGGTCCCTCGGACATTGGGACCACCAGGGCAGGAGGCAGTCTGTATAATACACTTTGTAAACATTACAATGTGTATTATACACTTTGTATGCGGCGATCGCGGGGTTAACATCCCGCCGGCGCTTCCGTATGGCCGGCGGGATGTTGCGGCAGGTGAGCGGAGACAGGCGCCGGCGGAGGATCGCGTCACGGATGACGCGATCGCTCCGCCCATGCCCTTACAAGGACCGCCGCCTCTGTGGGTGAGCTGGTCCTTGCGGGCTCCACTTCCCGGCCGCCCCTGTGCGTTAGGCGGTCGGGAAGTGGTTAATGCATCCCAAAATTTTGTTAGCTTTGGCTGCAGCGGCTTGGCATTGAGTACGATTATTTAACTTGTTGTCAATGAGTACTCCTAAGTCCTTCTCCAAGTTTGATGTCCCCAACTGTATCCCATTTATTTTGTATGGTGCTAGACCATTGGTACGTCCAAAATGCATGACTTTACATTTGTCAACATTGAATTTCATCTGCCATGTATATGCCCATATAGCCATCCTATCCAGATCCTGTTGCAATATGACACCATCTTCCTGAGAGTTGTGACCCGACAGACCGTCTCCCGACCACCAATGGGCGACAATTCTCGCATGTTTGTACTTAGATTACAGATTAAGGGCTTGAGTCACTAAACCTTGATAACTCATATCACGGCCGCACCAGTGGTTTCGCATGTGTTTTCGCGTTTTGCGTGCAGTTTTGCATTTTCATGTGCAATCACAAATTTTTGCGCGCAATCGTGAATTTGCACCCGCGATTGCGTGCAAAAATGCACGCAAAACGTTAAAATGCGCACAAAACGCTAGCACAGCCGTGATATGAGTTATTACAGTCTAGTGAATCTAGCCCAAGATGTTAGGAATTTGAAGGACTGCGGTGGGGTGATGAGGACCAGCGGGAGATATTTAGGATGCTCCACACTGAGTCCTGTTGTATGAAGTCAGATTATCATCCCTTTTCCCCAGTTTTATGGCTCTGCACAGATTCAGGGACGTATGATCGGAATCCAGGAGACCATGTCAGTGTTACAGCGCCACCCAGTGGTAGAAAGTGGTGATGGAAGAGTCTCCACCATCTCTTCCATCACTGGGTTGTGTTGTATCACTGACATGGGCTCCTGGATCCTGGTCACATGTCACATCATGTGATCGGATGTTATTCGGGACGCAGAAGACCTGTCGGAAGTTCAGAGCAGCCGGTGGAGGGGAGAAGAAGCCGTCCAGAGCAGGTTAATATAACTTCTTACTGCCACCCGCTCTGTATGGCTGCACTAGGCCGAGGTATGCCGACAGAGGCTCAGAATGCACCGCTTAGTTTGAAGCTGCTAATGAATTAAACAATAACAGTTGCCTGGCTGTCCTGCTGCTCATGTGCATCTAATACTTATAGCCATAGCCCCTGAACAAGCATGTAGCAGATCAGGTGTTTCTGACATTATTGTCAGATCTGAAAAGATTAGCTGCATGCTTGTTTCTGGTGTTATTCAGACACTACCGCAGCCAAATAGATCAGCAGGGCTGCCAGGCAACTGGTATTGTTTAAGCACTTAATGCAAATACTACAGTATATCTACCCACCCGAAGACTTCATCTTAGCTCCAGAGGCGTAGATATATACGTATGTCACCGTGATCCCATGCGTGTTCATGTCACCGCCCATTAGTACACAGATCAGTGAGAGAGGACACAGTTCCCACTCACTGATCAAAGTGCCTGTGATCAATGACCACCTGGATCAATGAGATGCCATGGTCATTGATCAAACAAAAGTAACACATACACATGTTACCACTTGTTAGCGTACTAACAGAACGCACAGGAAGATAACGTGTGGGGACATCTTGTGGCCAAATAGTAAAATTACACATACATACATTTTTTTGTGTGTAAAATTACATACATATCACATTAATATGAACCCCTTACTTCCCCCACTCTCCCATAGTGACTAAAATAAAACATTTGCATGTAAAAAAATTACATTGAAAAAAAATAGTTACCTTAGGGACTGAACTTTTTTAATATGTATATGATGAGGGTATATTATTGTTATTTTTGCAAGTAAGGGCTTGTAATTAGTGACAGACGCAAAACTGAAAAAATATACATTTATTTCCAAATAAAATATGCGCCATACATTGTACTAGGGGCATGATTTAAATGTTGTAATAACTGTGACAAATGGGCTAATAAAATGATGTGTGGGGTTTATCCACAGCAGCATGGTTTATTTTAAAACTATAATGGCCAGAAACTGAGAATTCACTTTTTTTCCAACTTTTTTTGTCATTATCCCCTTTAAAATGGATTTAGAATAAAATACATCTTAGCAAAAGATAACACACAAAGAAAGCCTAATTGGTGGCGAAAAAACAAGATATAGATCATTTCGTTGTGATAAGTAGCTTTAAAGTTATTGTCGAGGAGCGCTGACAGGTGAAAATTGCTCTGGTCCATAAGGGAAAAAAAAACCTCAGTAGAGCCCTTTAAAGAGAACCCGAGGTGGAAATTTAGATGCTGCAGCCGTGAAGGTTTGCTGGCCTTGGCTATAACAATAGCTTCATACAACCAGTTCTACGTTCTGTGAGTTCATTCATTCAGTACAGTCCTGCTGCTGCCAGTCCAACCTTACAGGACCTAAGAAAATCTCATCTACTTTAAAGAGAACCCGAGGTGGGATTATATTATGCTAGTGGGGCACCGAGGCTGGTTGTGCACACTATCACCCGCCTCTTTTGCCCCATGGTGTGCCTCCAGGACCCCACTGTGCGCCGCTATACCCCCCGCAGTGCTGGTGACACGCAGCGTGTCGCCAGCAGAATGTTTACCTATGCGCTGTCTGTCAGCGCCGCTCCCCTGCCTCCTCCGCATCGGCGCTACCCGCCCGCGTCACTTCCCTCCTATCAGCTCCTATCAGCGGGAGGGAAGGGACACAGGCGGGTAGCGCCGATAAGGAGGAGGCGGGGGAGCGGCGCTGACAGACAGCGCATAGGTAAACATTGTCGCCAGCACTGCGGGGGGTATAGCGGCGCACAGGGGGTCCTGGAGGCACACCATGAGGCAACAGAGACTGGTCATAGTGTGCACAACCAGCCTCTGTGCCCCACTAGCATAATAAAATCCCACCTCGGGTTCTCTTTAAAGTAGATGAGATTTTCTTAGGTCCTGTAAGGTTGGACTGGCAGCAGCAGGACTGTACTGAATGAATGAACTCACAGAACGTAGAACTGGTTGTATGAAGCCATTGTTATAGCCAAGGCCAGCAAACCTTCATGGCTGCAGCAGCTTATCTTTGGTTTTATAAACTTACAATTTTTCTTGAAAGCTTTGGAATATAAAACATTCAGGAATGAGCAGCGATGTACGGAATACATTACGGCACCGCCATTGTATGCCAAGAAGGCCAGAACAACAGGAGGGGTTTATAACATGATTCTGAATAGTTTGGTGGTGTAATCTGCAGAAGACATAACATGACCTATAGACTTGGCTTCCGCCGCCCGGTATATGAATAATATGCTGAACAGGTAGTTATGCAAACAGCGCATGAATCATGACCATCCAGGGGTCCATTGTAACGCTCATAACCTAATGTTATTATAATCTAAATGTTACTCTAAATATCACCCAGGGGCCTTTAGTGTTGCAGCAAGCAGAGACCGTGGGGAGGTACTGAGCCTTCCGCAGCCATTTTGGTCTGTTGGAGACGTTCCAAGCTCACTAAACTCCGGCCAAGGTTGGGTAATTAGTGAGAGTTACTGGCGGCCACCATGGGAACATTAAGATAAAAGTCAATGGATGGGGCCAGAAACTGCAGCCCATCTTGTAGCATAGTTACAGTGCACTTAGGCTTACGTGTGGCTAAAATGTCTCAAACATGGGCTCTGAAAAATAATGCAGTATATTTCCCATACTTATTTCAGCTCTGTTTTATGACGGAACCCAGCAGGATCAGCATGACAGACTCATCATGTGACAGGCTGCCGGATCACAGAAAAGAGGCGCCGGAAGTGGAAGGACCCGCTGGTCGGATCAGTGAGTTCCCTCCCCGTGGGTATTTTTCAGGAGCTCCTGGGGAGCTTGGGGAAGACGTGGGGGGGGGGGGGCAGCAGCCAGCTCATAGGCCCCAGGGGACAGCCTGATGCGATCGGGAAGCGGGGGGACAAAGGGCTCTGTGCAGCCAAACCCAAGCAGCCTTGTGCCACTGCGCAGTTGCGAAGCGTTCGCGGCAGCATGGCTATGCGTGTTCATGTCCACCTCTCCGGGAGCAAGGCTGCAGACTTCCAGGGGCTCCCAGCATCCAACGGTGGTCTGCAGGAGGACTAGAGATGGCCCGATCGGTTCGCTGGCGAACGGTTCCAAGCGAACTTCCGGTGGTACAGATGTCTACTGTGGAACTGAACTCTCTCACAGAGAAAACCAACATTAAAGTGAACCTCCGCACTAAAAATATACTCAGCAGAACTGAAAAGGCTTGGTTTCTTTAACAGTTTCACAGCATCAGAAGTTTGTTTTTCTTACCAAAGCATAATTTTTAGCTGCATTTTTAGCTAAGCTCCACCCATCAAAGAAAACTGCCCGGGCTTTTTTTCCCTGATGCTGTGCAAAGCATGATGGGATTTCCTGTGTTGTTATTCACGTTGCCTAGCAACTGGGAGGGGTGATCAGCACACAGAACAGTTGGAACTGTGTCTCATGCTCCCTGTCACCTCCTTTCAACCAAAAAGATGGCTGCCCCCATGACAAAGATGGCAGCCCCCATGAAATCACAAACATTTGCCTGTTCTTTTAAAACAGAGTGGGTGAGAGATTATATTACCTATCTATTTTAATTAACATAAATAAACTGTGTATGTAACTATGCCGCGCAGGAGGATTTCTCTGCTTCTGGTGGGGCGGTTCGCCCCATTCAAAGTGCTGTGCGCGCAGCCAGCACTTTGCTAGCCGTGCGCACAGCTCGATCGCCGCCGCTCTGCGGCGATCGCCCGCACGCAGCGGCGGAAGAGGGCCCCCCCGCCAGAGCCCTGCGCTGCCCGGACCAATGAGTTCCGGGCAGCGCTATGGGCTGGATCGAGTGCGCCTGACGTCAGGATGTCGGCTGACGTCCATGACGTCATGCCGATCGTCGCCATGGCGACAGGAGAAGCCAAACAGGGGAGCGCGTTATATACGCGCTCCCCTGTTTGCTATTGATGCCGGTGACGATCGCACTAGAGGGACACATGCGCCCTCTAGTGGTGTTTCATGTAGCTACCACTCTGGCAGCTTTACATGAAACAAAAAAATTTTTTTTAAAAAAAGCATTTTTGCCCATTTTTAAAAATAAATTAACCGCCAGGGAGGTTAATGACAGGATGTTTGTTTAGGCTGAAGTTCCTCTTTAACATCTCTACTTTTTTGTAACTCTTGGATGATGTACAACGCTTCTTACGTAAAGTTAAAGGATATTGTCAATTTCTTGCAGACGGTAAGTCTAATGAATGTGATTTTCAGGAACTTAAAAATTGAGAGATATGTTATCAAGTTAGAATTGCATGGTCTATGGCTTATCTTTTGGTGAAGGTCCAGTCTTTTGATGCTTTATTTTCATTTCAGTGTCTTGGGTAGCAAGTACTATACACCTTCTCTTCCCACTCTTTCCATGCTATTATATGATGCTTGTTATCTATTGGAGGGGCAAGTATTGTTCAGCCTTTTCTATTATATATTTATGCATTTGCATGATGTGAGATGGGCTTTGGGGAAGTAGATTAGCTAGCCCTGTGATATGCATTGTGGCCACTAGTGGCGTTGCGGTTCTGGGGGGGGGGTCGGATACATCAGGAATTCACAAACATGTTTTTCCTTGACCTCTTGACGACCAGCTAACGCGGATTGGCGTAAACTGGTCGTCTGCGGGTTACCATGGAAACGGCCGCTCAATTGATTGATTGATTGAGCGGCCTTTCCATGTCAGTTCACGGAGGGTGTCTCCGTGAACAGCCGGAGAGCCGCCGATCGCGGCTCGCCGGCAAAATGTAAACACACGGGGATGAAATCCCCGCTGTTGACATCATACGGCGCTGCTGCGCAGCAACGCCGTAAGGCAGATCGGCGATCCCCGGCCTCTGATTGGCTGGGGATCGCCGGCATATGATAGGCTGAAGCCTATCCTACAATGCGCAGGACGGATATCCGTCCTGCGCAGCTCAGAGGGGAAGAGAGAGAGAGGGAGAGGGACGGAGTGCTGAGAACGCTGCGGAAGGGGGCTTTGAAGAGCCCCCCCCGCAAAGCGCAGCAAGCCGGCGGCGATCAGACCCCCCCAGGAGGACATCCCCCTAGTGGGGAAAAAAGGGGGTAAGTCTGATCGCCCTGGCTCTATCCCGATCTGTGCTGTGGGCTGGAGAGCACACGCAGCACAGATCATAGGAAAAGCCACTGGTCGTCAAGTGGTTAAGAGTTAGTTTTTCAGCATGGGCGCATAGGTTTTGCTGTATGTTGCTAGTTTATTACATACGCATATTTTTGTATGCATTTATGCATATTTTTTATGCGTCCCTTACGTACTTTTATGCGTTCCATGCATACTTTTGTATGCGTCATTACGCATGATGTAACTTCCGCCCAGCATGCCTTGTGGCTGGATTTCTGGTGCTCTGACCCTCCCTGATCCGTTTTTCCCCTTATTTGGTCATGTTTTCCATTGATTGGCTCTTGAGTTCTTGAGTCCAGCCCCTATGGGTGGAGTTAGGTATATTTAAACCTCTGTGTTGTCCACCTTAGTTGCCATTCCCCTCCAGCTCCTGCCATGTGCGGATCCTGTGTTTGAATATTGGATGTGTAAGTAGTTTGTGGTCTTTAATTTATCAATTGCTTAGATATTGATTGTATTGTGATATATCTATGAGACTGAGTAGTTTATTCGCTGTGGCCATTATATTTCATCTTATCTATTTAATTTTTGATGCCTGCTCCATCCATTTTTTCAGAGCATTTAATTAACGTCTGTTATTTTCCATAGTTACTGATTGGTCACTTTATGTGTTTTGCTTGCTGTTTTTTTAATTAGCTTAGTGACAGAGTGTAAATATACTTATCATTTTATAGGTGGTCATACCTGGCTTCATATTGTCCAGATGTTTTTAAGAACAAGTGTTAACTATACAGGTACCCTTTTTCAATCTTGAGTTTGCCATTTGGTTGGTGGCATCTGTTGCTTATTACTTTGTTCAGGGTTCCTGGTATCTTTTTTCTTTGTTTCTTTCTTTACTATAACAACCTTGTCACAATATTATTACGCTCTACTTTTGCACTTTTCATTATCTTTGCACCAGCTCACATTATGCTTCACTCTCTGGTTGCATCTTATCACCACATGGTCCTAATGGCTTTATATTTATTGGTTTTAGATTTATCTTTACATGTGGAGGCCTGATGAAGGGTCTATCCCGAAACAAGTCGACGTTGTCGCCTCAATATTTACAATTGCACTAATCTTGCTGTTAATCACTGCTGTATGTTCGCCATTCTTTCCTATGGAAAAAGTTCCCTGAAGGATACGTTTTATGAATATTTTTGCACAAGTGTTGTCTTCAATAAAGATTTATTGTATTTTTATATATACATTTTCAAGTTTCTTCAATGTTCTCGATATACATATCCTTGTTTTGGAATAAAGTCTATATGAGTGTTGTGGCACCTCAGAGGATATTGTTCTTTTCGATTCCCTCTATACAGAATATGGCAGCTCAATGAAAGAAAAACAGTGACTGCCCAGCTTATCAAATTTGGTCTGTCCACAATGAAGCAACAACCTTATTCAGAATATTAGCTTTCAAAAGAGCTGTTTGTGGGGTGGTTTCAGCAACAAGATTGAGCAAGGAGCAAGCTAACAACTGCCTAACTAACGCTTTCCCTATCTCCAAATGTCTCTCCCTTCTTCTCACTATAGCAATATCAGCAGAGTGAGAACATGGCAGACGCTGCAGCGTTTTTATAGGAGGTTAGGGTTAGGGTTAGCCACCTGCAGCTAGTACAGAATGCTGCCGCAAGACTGTTACCAACCCCACCATTGCCACAAAACACCAATCCTTTGCTCACCACATTGGCTATCCATCAAATGGAGAATACTTTTCAAAATTGGCATGCTAACATTTAAATCCCTACATGACTTAGTCCCCGGATACCTGAAAGATTTGTTGCACCTGTGTCACACCGCGCACAACTTCAGATTGAAAGGATCCAATAACTAGACCACCCCCAGAGTTCAACTAAAAACCTTTGGAGCCAGAGCTGTCTGTTATGCTGCCACTACCCTGTGGAATGCCTTGCCAAACCTAATCAAGACAGCTCCAACCCTGGACATGTATAAATCAAAGCTGAAGAGCTGCCTGTTTAGTCTGGCATTTATGATAATATAACTTTCCCCCTGTACACATCACTATGTACTGATCTGAGACAAGCTTATGCGCTTTGGGTCCTACAGGAGAAAAGTGTTTTCAAATGTTTCCACCATATCCCCCTCAAATATAAACAGATACTTCTCTTGCAAAACCCTCATCCTCGGCATTGGTGCAAATGGCGGGGCAGACTTGTATACTAGACTCCTGTCAGAGTTGGTTGCTATATTTGCTGATCTGTACGGCAGTTCAACGAACCATTTTAATTTATGCCTGAAATATTCTGTAGCAGAAGGATGCCAGGGATGTATCTGAATAAAAATCCCCCCCTTTCACATAAGGAAATGATGAAATCATACATTAGTAATATCTTTCTACGGTAATACAACGATCCTTTATTGAGGGAAAATCCTCTGCCTGTGCAGTAACTGCGAGTAATCCTTCCAGGCTGCCGTCAGTATAGAGAGCAATGCTAATGCTCGGCCAGTTTTCTTAGGTACGGCGATGCTGCCTCTATCGCACCTCTTGTTTTGGCTTGATAAGAAACATTGAATTGATATTCAGCGTCTCTGGCATATGGTAGCAGCGGCAGGAAGCGCAGTTATAAGTCACAGCTGCGGAGAGCGACTCGCTCTGCTTACAAAACAAACATGATAGATATGAATGGAGCAGACAACATCTTATTCCGAGGTTATGGAATGTATAGGCTCTATGAGAACACATGCTTTTATTTCTTGTTTATTTGGAAGGTGAATGGTGGGAAAATATGTGTAAATGTCCTTGAGTGTCTTATAATAAAGGATTCAGCTGTGTGCCATTGAAAAATACAAAGCTTTCATGCGTGATGGGATGAGAAATGGAGCGCTGTACAGCACCTAGTTAGCTAATTATACCGAGAAAACCTACATAAGATATAAAATCAATGCCAGGTTATTCTCCAGCAGGTGAGGCACCACGCTGCGGCTGGCAGGAACACAGACAATGTTTTCCCAGCAAAATGACTGCGTATAGAGCAATCCTGACAGCAGACACAGGTCTGAGGAGAACATGTGGCCCGCTATATCCCTGAGGAGAGTCATGTGACTAGCAGATCTCTGAGGAGAGTCATGTGATCAGCTGATCTCTGAGGAGAGTCATGTGATCAGCTGATCTCTGAGGAGAGTCACGTGATCAGATGATCTCTGAGGAGAGTCATTTGATCAGCTGATCTCTGAGGAGAGTCATGTGATCAGATGATCTCTGAGGAGAGTCATGTGATCAGCTGATCTCTGAGGAGAGTCACGTGATCAGATGATCTCTGAGGAGAGTCACATGATGCGCTGATCTCTGAGGAGAGTCACATGATGCGCTGATCTCTGAGGAGAGTCACGTGATCAGCTGATCTCTGAGGAGAGTCATGTGATCAGCTGATCTCTAAGGAGAGTCACGTGATTAGCAGATCTCTGAGGAGAGTCACGTGATCAGCTGATCTCTGAGGAGAGTCATGTGATCAGCTGATCTCTGAGGAGAGTCACGTGATCAGCTGATCTCTGAGGAGAGTCACGTGATCAGCTGATCTCTGAGGAGAGTCACATGATCAGCTGATCTCTGAGGAGAGTCATGTGATCAGCTGATCTCTGAGGAGAGTCATGTGATCAGCTGATCTCTGAGGAGAGTCACATGATCAGCTGATCTCTGAGGAGAGTCATGTGATCCGCTGATCTCTGTGGAGAGTCACGTGATCAGCTGATCTCTGAGGAGAGTCACGTGATCAGCTGATCTCTGAAGAGAGTCACGTGATCAGCTGATCTCTGAGGAGAGTCACGTGATCAGCTGATCTCTGAGGAGAGTCACGTGATCAGCTGATCTCTGAGGAGAGTCACGTGATCAGCTGATCTCTGAGGAGAGTCACGTGATCAGCTGATCTCTGAGGAGAGTCACGTGATCAGCTGATCTCTGAGGAGAGTCATGTGATCAGCTGATCTCTGAGGAGAGTCACGTGATCAGCTGATCTCTGAGGAGAGTCACATGATCAGCAGATCTCTGAGTCATGTGATCAGCTGATCTCTGAGGAGAGTCATGTGATCAGCTGATCTCTGAGGAGAGTCATGTGATCAGCAGATCTCTGAGGAGAGTCATGTGATCAGCTGATCTCTGAGGAGAGTCATGTGATCAGCTGATCTCTGAGGAGAGTCATGTGATCAGCTGATCTCTGAGGAGAGTCACGTGAACAGATCATCTCTGAGGAGAGTCATGTGATCAGCTGATCTCTGATGAGAGTCACGTGATCAGAGGATCTCTGAGGAGAGTCATGTGATCAGCTGATCTCTGAGGAGAGTCATGTGATCAGCTGATCTCTGAGAAGAGTCACATGATCAGCAGATCTCTGAGGAGAGTCACGTGATCAGCTGATCTCTGAGGAGAGTCACATGATCAGCTGATCTCTGAGGAGAGTCACGTGATCCGCTGATCTCTGAGGAGAGTCACGTGATCGGCTGATCTCTGAGGAGAGTCACGTGATCAGCTGATCTCTGTAGAGAGTCACATGATCAGCTGATCTCTGAGGAAAGTTATGTGATCAGCTGATATCTGAGAAGAGTCATGTGATCAGCTGATCTCTGAGGAGAGTCATGTGATCAGCTGATCTCTGAGGAGAGTCACATGATCAGCAGATCTCTGAGTCATGTGATCAGCTGATCTCTGAGGAGAGTCATGTGATCAGCTGATCTCTGAGGAGAGTCACATGATCAGCTGATCTCTGAGGAGAGTCATGTGATCAGCTGATCTCTGAGGAGAGTCATGTGATCAGCTGATCTCTGAGGAGAGTCACATGATCAGCTGATCTCTGAGGAGAGTCATGTGATCCGCTGATCTCTGTGGAGAGTCACGTGATCAGCTGATCTCTGAGGAGAGTCACGTGATCAGCTGATCTCTGAAGAGAGTCACGTGATCAGCTGATCTCTGAGGAGAGTCACGTGATCAGCTGATCTCTGAGGAGAGTCACGTGATCAGCTGATCTCTGAGGAGAGTCACGTGATCAGCTGATCTCTGAGGAGAGTCACGTGATCAGCTGATCTCTGAGGAGAGTCACGTGATCAGCTGATCTCTGAGGAGAGTCATGTGATCAGCTGATCTCTGAGGAGAGTCACGTGATCAGCTGATCTCTGAGGAGAGTCACATGATCAGCAGATCTCTGAGTCATGTGATCAGCTGATCTCTGAGGAGAGTCATGTGATCAGCTGATCTCTGAGGAGAGTCATGTGATCAGCAGATCTCTGAGGAGAGTCATGTGATCAGCTGATCTCTGAGGAGAGTCATGTGATCAGCTGATCTCTGAGGAGAGTCATGTGATCAGCTGATCTCTGAGGAGAGTCACGTGAACAGATCATCTCTGAGGAGAGTCATGTGATCAGCTGATCTCTGATGAGAGTCACGTGATCAGAGGATCTCTGAGGAGAGTCATGTGATCAGCTGATCTCTGAGGAGAGTCATGTGATCAGCTGATCTCTGAGAAGAGTCACATGATCAGCAGATCTCTGAGGAGAGTCACGTGATCAGCTGATCTCTGAGGAGAGTCACATGATCAGCTGATCTCTGAGGAGAGTCACGTGATCCGCTGATCTCTGAGGAGAGTCACGTGATCGGCTGATCTCTGAGGAGAGTCACGTGATCAGCTGATCTCTGAGGAGAGTCATGTGATCAGCTGATCTCTGAGGAGAGTCACGTGATCAGCTGATCTCTGAGGAGAGTCATGTGATCAGCTGATCTCTGTAGAGAGTCACATGATCAGCTGATCTCTGAGGAAAGTTATGTGATCAGCTGATATCTGAGAAGAGTCATGTGATCAGCTGATCTCTGTAGAGAGTCACATGATCAGCTGATCTCTGAGGAAAGTTATGTGATCAGCTGATCTCTGAGGAAAGTCACATGATCAGCTGATCTCTGAGGAGAGTCACATGATCCGCTGATATCTGAGAAGAGTCATGTGATCAGCTGATCTCTGAGGAGAGTCACATGATCCGCTGATCTCTGAGGAGAGTCACGTGATCAGAGGATCTCTGAGGAGAGTCACATGATCAGCTGATCTCTGAGGAGAGTCACATGATCAGCTGATCTCTGAGGAAAGTCACGTGATCAGCTGATCTCTGAGGAGAGTCATGTGATCAGCTGATCTCTGAGGAGAGTCACGTGATCAGCTGATCTCTGAGGAGAGTCATGTGATCAGCTGATCTCTGTAGAGAGTCACATGATCAGCTGATCTCTGAGGAAAGTTATGTGATCAGCTGATATCTGAGAAGAGTCATGTGATCAGCTGATCTCTGAGGAGAGTCATGTGATCAGCTGATCTCTGAGGAGAGTCACATGATCAGCAGATCTCTGAGTCATGTGATCAGCTGATCTCTGAGGAGAGTCATGTGATCAGCTGATCTCTGAGGAGAGTCATGTGATCAGCAGATCTCTGAGGAGAGTCATGTGATCAGCTGATCTCTGAGGAGAGTCATGTGATCAGCTGATCTCTGAGGAGAGTCATGTGATCAGCTGATCTCTGAGGAGAGTCACGTGAACAGATCATCTCTGAGGAGAGTCATGTGATCAGCTGATCTCTGATGAGAGTCACGTGATCAGAGGATCTCTGAGGAGAGTCATGTGATCAGCTGATCTCTGAGGAGAGTCATGTGATCAGCTGATCTCTGAGAAGAGTCACATGATCAGCTGATCTCTGAGGAGAGTCACGTGATCAGCTGATCTCTGAGGAGAGTCACGTGATCCGCTGATCTCTGAGGAGAGTCACGTGATCGGCTGATCTCTGAGGAGAGTCACGTGATCAGCTGATCTCTGAGGAGAGTCATGTGATCAGCTGATCTCTGAGGAGAGTCACGTGATCAGCTGATCTCTGAGGAGAGTCATGTGATCAGCTGATCTCTGTAGAGAGTCACATGATCAGCTGATCTCTGAGGAAAGTTATGTGATCAGCTGATATCTGAGAAGAGTCATGTGATCAGCTGATCTCTGTAGAGAGTCACATGATCAGCTGATCTCTGAGGAAAGTTATGTGATCAGCTGATCTCTGAGGAAAGTCACATGATCAGCTGATCTCTGAGGAGAGTCACATGATCCGCTGATATCTGAGAAGAGTCATGTGATCAGCTGATCTCTGAGGAGAGTCACATGATCCGCTGATCTCTGAGGAGAGTCACGTGATCAGAGGATCTCTGAGGAGAGTCACATGATCAGCTGATCTCTGAGGAAAGTTATGTGATCAGCTGATATCTGAGAAGAGTCACATAATCCACTGATCTCTGAGGAGAGACTTTTCCAGGTCACGGCACCGTTGACGACTGGCAAAAACTACCAAAATGAATATGGAGCAGTAGTGTGCTGAGCAGGCATACGTTGCCATACTCTGTCAATTAGGGGAGGAAGTGTGGACTGCACCCCTACAACAACCCCCTCCCCCCCCCCCCCCCTGTGTTATTGCTGTGATTACTAAAGCTTTGTGCCCTCATCGTGATTTTTCAAGCTTTTTTTCCCACAACCGGCGATTTTTTGCGTGTCTAGTAATCGTTTCCACAATTTTGCAACGTGAGTTCATGTGCATGATTAAGCGAACGTTTTGGCGATGCACAGTGATAACGACCATCATGGCAGATCGGATCTTTTGGATCCCGAATGACCCACCAAGAAAAATGCCACGATTGTTTGAACACACGATCGCACGTGTCATGTGCTGCCGCACGTTCCCACAGGCAGAAAGATGGTTCGGAGAATGCTCGTTCGTTGGGTCGCATTGCTGAGGGTTCGCAGATCCACCCTCTAGTGAGTATGAGCCTTAACGCACACCTGAAAAAAAATAAACGTATGATATAATGAATTGTATGTATAGTACAGCTAAGATATAAAACATTAGTAGCAAAGAATTAAGTCTCGTATTGTTTCCAGTATAGGAAGAGTTAAAAAACTTCAGTTGTTATCTATTCAAAAGAGCTTCTCTGAGCTATTCAGTAGAATACAGTTCTGTTTTCTGAAGCACTTAAACAGCCAAGAAACAGTGAGAGACCGCTAAGTTGAGATAAGGTTTTACTGTAGGAAAATTCAAAGGGGAAGGGAAGCAAGGCTTTCCTGAACCAATTGCAGTGCCTGGAATGGACATGACCCCGATCAGAGGCCATGTCTATTCAAAAGAACATAACAAAAGTAAAGTAAAAAAAAAAAAATAAACACTTCCTGGTAATTCAGGATTGTGTTTCTAGTGCCATCCAGAGGTGAAAAGTTAAACTGCAGACACCACACACTTTTAATAAAAGAAATAATAAAATGAATCCCTTCCAAATAATATATTGTCGCCATACATTGTACTAGGAACATAATTGAAATGTTGTAATAACCAGGACTAATGGGCAAATAAAATGTGTGGATTTATAGTAGTATTGCTTATTTTAAAACTATAGAGGATAGAATTCGAGAAATAGTGCCTTTTTTTTCTTTTTTTTGCTCTTGCATTTGCCTATAAAATGTATAGAAAATAAAGCAATTACTGAAATCAAGTATTGCCCACAAAAAGCCTAATTTGTGGCGAGATAAACAAGATATAGAAAATACAAGTGTGAGAAGCAGTGATAAAGTTATAGCCCAATGAATGGAAGGGGATAACAGGTGAAAATGGCTATAGACAGTAAGATGTCATGACATGTAAAATGTCCTGTAGTACAAGTGGTTAAAGAAAGCTATAAGGTTCTATTCACTATCCGTACTACACATACAATTCATTATTTTTTTTTTACTTCAGGTTTGCTTTAAGACACTGTATTATTAACCTGGTGTCCAATAAAGATGAGTTAAAAGGGAACTTCAGTCTAAACAAACAAACTGTCATTAAAGGGATACTGTAGGGGGGTCAGGGGAAAATGAGCTGAACTTACCCGTGGCTTGTAATGGTCCCCCGTAGACATCCTGTGCCCGCGCAGCCACTCCCCGATGCTCCGGCCCCGCCTCCAGGTCACTTCTGTAATTTCTGACTTTAAAGTCAGAAAACCACTGCGCCTGCGTTGCCGTGTCCTCGTTCCCGCTGATGGCACCAGGAGTGTATAGCACAAGCCCAGTATGGTCTGTGCCTGCGCAGTACGCTCCTGGTGACATCAGGAGAAGCGAGGACACGGCAACGCAGGCGCAGGGGTTTTCTGACTTTAAAGTCAGAAATTACAGAAGTGAACTGGAGGCGGGGCTGGAGCATCGGTGAGTGGCTGCGCTGGCACAGGATGCCTGCGGGGGACCATTACAAGCCACGGGTAAGTTCAACTCATTTTCCCCCGACCCCCCTACAGTATCCCTTTAAGTTACATTATTTATGTTCATATAAATAGATAGGTAATATAATCTCTTACCCACCCTGTTTTAAAAGAACAAGCAAATGTTTGGGATGTCATGGGGGCAACCATCTGTTTATTTGAAAGGAGGTGACAGGGAGCATGAGACACAGTTCCAACTGTCCTGTGTCCTGATAACCCCTCCCAGCTGCTCGCGCTAGGCTTCAAATCTCAAATTCAAAATTTAAGAAAAAAATGTGCGCCAAAACAGCAGAAGGAGAACAACATCATCAGAAATCCCATCATGCTTTGCACAGCATCAGGGGAAAAATACCCGGGCAGTTTTCTGTGCAGCTAAAAATGAGGCTTGGGTAAGAAAAACAAAGTTCTGATGCTGTGAAACTGTTAAAGAAACACCAAGCCTTTTCAGTGCTACTGAGTCGATTTTTAGTCTGGAGGTTCACTTTAAGACTGTTCTTTATTATACCAGCCATTATCCTGCCACAAATGTGGTGTCCTCCACCAACCCCCCCCCCCCCTCTCCCCCCAGTATATTTCCATTCCCCTTTCTAGGGCCGATCCCTGCAGACTATTGGCTCCTGTGGACCCTTTTGTTGGAGTGCGACCCAAGTGTGGAAGTGGACAGTCCATCCAAGTGGAGTCGGATTTCTCCACATGCTCACAACAGTGGTTGCCTAACAGCACCTTGGGTTTGTAAGTAGTCATTTTTGGTACTTATAATCCCTTTGGCATTAAATACTACACTTTTGGTGCTCCTGGTTGCTCTCTGTCTTTTTCTCCTTTCGAGTTCTACGTAGACCTCATCACACCGGACAACCGATATGTCATTTCTTTGGGTGACCTTGGGCACCATTTGGATAGATTTTTTCTCAGTTGTTGAACATTGCTTCCCATGTCCTACTCCATTTCTCTGCTGCTGGCTGGACCCATCGGGATAAGGAGAGTGTTGCGAATCTAGGGAATGTTTTCAGAATGGGGGAGGGGAGCTGGCTTACTTTTGAGGAAGTCAAAAAATAATAATTTGGTCCAGACAGGGAGGGAATTCTTTACATATCACCCGCTAAAATCCTGTGTAAGGTGCTTGATAATTATATTAAGTGTATAGCTCTACCTACGAACACGAGTTACACAAACTACGTAACGCACATTGGGCTCGATTCACTAAAGGGTGATAACTGATATCACAGCAGTTATCACGCAATCTGCCGCACGCAAAGGTTTTCGCACGCACAGCGTTACTTCACATGATAAGTGAAGGTTTGCACGTGTTCACGTTTACGTTTCACGTGAATTGCGCTTGTGATCATGCGCAAACCTTCGCTTATCACGCGAAGTAACGATGAGCGCGTGAAAACCTTTGCGTGCGGCACATTGCGTGATAACTGCTGTGATATCAGTTATCACCCTTTAGTGATTCAAGCCCATTCTGTATTGCGCTATCAGTGCACATAATTGTTACTCTTATTGACCAGGGACGGATCTAGACCAAGTTGGCCCAAGTTGCGCCTGGGGCAAGGTCAGGTTTTGGTGCCTAAACTGCCATTCCCCATGCAAATTTTGCCACCTTTTTAAGAATTCAACAAACTGCGCCTGGGGCAAGAGACCCGCTTGCCCCCCCCCTAGATCCGTCCCTGTTATTGACTGAGAGGCATGCTGCCCCATGTCTGTGATGGAAGTTACACTTGGACTCCTCTCCTATTTTATGGGAGCCCAGATTGTGTCCTTGGGAATAATGGCTCCAGTATCAGCGGACATTTCAGCCTCGGCAGAGTCTCATCCTTCTGCTCTCTGGGAACGCTGTATTCTAATCTCATCCGCCGGACCGCTATTTTACTATCAAAGAGAATCCCACAAGCTGAGAGAATAACAAGGATGACAAAGTCTCCCGACAAGTGCAGCCTCAGCAGCGGAGCAGCACCTCTCCTCCCGGCGTCACCCCCCCCCCCCCCCCTCCCGATAGATGCCAGCGCTGCAGAAGTGACCATCTCCACTTAGCATACAAATACTGTGCCCTGAAAGCCTGGCTGGCTCGCCATTCAGCACAACGCATAAGGTGAGCGAGGCGAAGGCAGCTCCCCGCGTCTCTGTGAGCTGACAGTCTGCAAAGAGCTCCGTCACCCTTTCCCGTCAGTTCAAGGGCTTCATGAATAAAGATGAGGCCGAGGCATTTATGGGCCCGATTGTTATGTGCGGGTAATAAAGTTTTTTTTCTTTCTTTCTATTTTTTATCTGTGTTCTTAGAATTGACCTGAGAGGTTAACAAAGACAGATTAGAATTACAGAAGATAAACCTCAGCTAAATTGTAAAATGGGCTTTCAGGATCGCCGGTCTGCGGAGCGGGAGGGGGGGCGGGCTTATCACAGCCATAATGCTGAGGCAGAATTATAGGGTTAACCAATTAACAGCCTGGAGGTTATGTAGCTTGGTTACCAATGCAGTGTGCATCTATATGCTGGTAAAGTGAACCTGAAGTAAGAGCTATACGGAGGCTGCCATATTGGTTTCCTTTTAAACAATACCAGTTGCCCGGCAATCCTGCAGATCCTTTATGCATCAGAGAGGATCAGCAGGACAGCCAGGCAACTGGTGTCAAATTAAAAGGAAATAAATGTGTCACCCTCCATATCCCTCTTGTGTCAGGTGTCCTTTAACCACTTACTGTCCGCATCACGCCGACGGGCGTGGCCGCGGCGGCAGCTCCAGGACCGCCTGACGCCGATCGGCATCAAGTCCTGTGGTGGGGATGGATTTGAAGGAGATCCAGTGTGCCAATGCAGGTGCATCTCCGCTCCGTCATCAGTCCCCACGGGTGATCGGCGCTAGGAGACTGCGAGACAGAGAAACGCCGTGTATTTAGTCTGTACGATCTACGGCAGCGCTGACACGACTGTCCCCCTGGGATGCAGGAGAGAAATCAGCTCTCACAAACACACAAAGTGCTTAATTTAAAGGCAATTTCCCCCTCCACCCTTGGCCCTCACAACTTGGAGTCCCATCAACCCGGGGGTCAAATAATAGGTATGGCTGTCATGACCTTCACACCCAAAGTAAGAATGGCAACAACACAACAATACCTGATCCAGAATGCCAGACCCTGCATCAGAGGAAGGGTAAATAGCTGGACCCCTAGAGCCTTGGGCTCCCCAGCTGGTGCAGGAACTGTACTCCCCGAAGTTACACCTCTGCCTGGGAAGCACAGCTCAATACCAAGTACCTGATCCAGAATGCCAGCCCCTGTATCGGAGGGAGGGTAAATAGCTGGGCCCTATAGCCTTGGGCTCCCCAGCTGGTGCAGGAACTGTACTCCCCGAAGTTACACCTCTGCCTGGGAAGCACAGCTCAATACCAAGTACCTGATCCAGAATGCCAGCCCCTGTATCGGAGGGAGGGTAAATAGCTGGGCCCTATAGCCTTGGGCTCCCCTGCTGGTGCAGGAACTGTACTCCCCGAAGTTACACCTCTGCCTGGGGAGCACAGCTCAATATCAAGTACCTGATCCAGAATCCCAGTCCCTGTATCGGAGGGAGGGTAAATAGCTGGGCACTATAGCCTTGGGCTTCCCAGCTGGTGCAGGAACTGTACTCCCCGAAGTTACACCTCTGCCTGGGGAGCACAGCTCAATACCAAGTACCTGATCCAGAGAATGCCAGTCCCTGTATCGGAGGGAGGGTAAATAGCTGGGCCCTATAGCCTTGGGCTTCCCAGCTGGTGCAGGAACTGTACTCCCCGAAGTTACACCTCTGAATGGGGAGCACAGCTCAATACCAAGTACCTGATCCAGAGAATGCCAGTCCCTGTATCGGAGGGAGGGTAAATAGCTGGGCCCTATAGCCTTGGGCTTCCCAGCTGGTGCAGGAACTGTACTCCCCGAAGTTACACCTCTGCCTGGGGAGCACAGCTCAATACCAAGTACCTGATCCAGAATGCCAGCCCCTGTATCGGAGGGAGGGTAAATAGCTGGGCCCCTATAGCCTTGGGCTCCCCTGCAGGTGCAGGAACTGTACTCCCCCAAGTTACACCTCTGCCTGGGGAGCACAGCTCAATACCAAGTACCTGATCCAGGGAATGCCAGCCCCTGTATCGGAGGGAGGGTAAATAGCTGGGCCCTATAGCCTTGGGCTCCCCTGCAGGTGCAGGAACTGTACTCCCCCAAGTTACACCTCTGCCTGGGGAGCACAGCTCAATACCAAGTTCCTGATCCAGGGAATGCCAGCCCCTGTATCGGAGGGAGGGTAAATAGCTGGGCCCTATAGCCTTGGGCTCCCCTGCAGGTGCAGGAACTGTACTCCCCGAAGTTATACCTCTGCCTGGGGAGCACAGCTCAATACCAAGTACCTGATCCAGGGAATGCCAGCCCCTGTATCGGAGGGAGGGTAAATAGCTGGACCCCTAGAGCCTTGGGCTCTCCTGCTGATGCAGGAACTGTACTCCCTGAAGTTACCTCTGCCTGGGGAGCACAGCTCAATACCAAGTACCTGATCCAGGGAATGCCAGCCCCTGCATCGGAGGGAGGGTAAATAGCTGGACCCTTAGAGCCTTGGGCTCCCCTGCTGGTGCAGGAACTGTACTCCCCCAAGTTACACCTCTGCCTGGGGAGCACAGCTCAATACCAAGTACCTGATCCAGAATGCCAGCCCCTGTATCGAGGAAAGGGTAAATAGCTGGACCCTTAGAGCCTTGGGCTCTCCTGCTGGTGCAGGAACTGTACTCCCCGAAGTCACACCTCTGCCTGGGGAGCACAGCTCAATACCAAGTACCTGATCCAGGGAATGCCAGCCCCTGCATCAGAGGGAGGGTAAATAGCTGGACCCTTAGAGCCTTGGGCTCTCCTGCTGGTGCAGGAACTGTACTCCCCGAAGTTACACCTCTGCCTGGGGAGCACAGCTCAATACCAAGTACCTGAATAATGCAGAGATGATTGGATGAGGTTGGTTTTTATTTTCATAAGGAAAAGAGTTTCAAGACTTCAGATTACCTGGTCAGGACCCCATTCAGCTTTTTTCTGCAGTAAAGTCTTCCAGGGCTTCAGCTCTACTCATGATGGTGCTGAGACAGAGCTGAGCCCACTGAACTTGCTGTGGACTCTTCAGGTGAGCTGCCTCATGTCATAGAAACCTCATGAAATAATGTAATATTTTGGGTACACTGCTTACTAAGCTAACACATCCTATATACAGATCGGTGGCAGGGGCGGAACTAAAGGGATGGGGGGGGGGCTAGAGCTGTAAGGGGCCCCCAACCACTACTAAATTTCCTCCAAATCAGGTGTTTATGTGGCTACACTTGTTATGGGTGTAAAGAGTAAGGCTGGGTCCACACTTGTGTTATGACCCCTGCAAGATGGCCCCCCTA
The DNA here is from genome assembly GCF_040937935.1 of Hyperolius riggenbachi. Taxonomy (NCBI): domain Eukaryota; kingdom Metazoa; phylum Chordata; class Amphibia; order Anura; family Hyperoliidae; genus Hyperolius; species Hyperolius riggenbachi. Next base: position 500,418,694 of record NC_090649.1, read on the forward strand.
GCTGAGGGGTTTGTAAGGGAAGCGGTGGGAACACTGAGGGCCCCCTTTAAGGTTTTGCAGAAGGGACACAATGATTTGCAGTTCTGCCCCTGATCTGTGGCTCAAATTGGTATTTAACCACTTAAGGACCACGGGCTTAAACCCCCCTAGTGACCAGACCATTGTTTACGAAATAGATCACTGCAGCTTTAAGGCCCCAAGCAGTGAAGAGAAGAAATTGGTATCCGTTCACCAGCCAGCAGTAATGCTCAAATCACACCTTTATTACATCCACCTGGGATTCCAAACATACGCTATGTACAGTGGGCCTAACAGCCGTTCCGCAGGAGCACCGACTTCTTCAGAGGCAATATTGACAGTAAATGGCATACAGAGAGTTTAAATACATTTACAGTTCATAGAAAATGGGCTTTAAGGGCTCGCTGCAGGGCCGCACATCGCAGCACACAAGTGATACCCGCCCTTTAAAAACAACAAATAACATTTATATCGCGCTTTTCTCCTGGCGGACTCAAAGCACCAGAGCTGCAGCCACTAGGACGCGCCCTATAGGCAGTAGCAGTGTTAGAGAGACTTGCCCAAGGTCTCCTACTGAATAGATGCTGGCTTACTGAACAGGCAGAGCCAAGATTCGAACCCTGGTCTCCTGTATCAGAGGCAGAGCCCTTAACCATTACACCATCCAGTCACCAACAGAGCTCTCTGTTGGTGGGCTTTGATTGCTCCCCCAATGTTTGTTTATTTTTTTTTGTAAATATATTTTTTTAAATAAATCTGGCTATTTTTATTATTATTATTTTGGTATCCCTCCCTCCCCCCGCCAGCCTATGACAGCGATCGGCTGTGATAGGCTTCAGCCAATGAGATGATTGCTCTCCTGCGTCCCAGGGGGACAGTCGTGTCACACGGCTGTCCCCAGTACAGCACTGCCGTAGATCGTACAGACTAAATACACGGCGTTTCTCTGTCTCGCAGTCTCCTAGCGGCGATCAAAAATGAAAATGATTCATCTTTGATTTATAATAACGTTTTAGTACTTTGCAATGGAAAATGTAACAAAAAGTAGGTGAAAAGTACTATAAAAACTATGTTGAGTACTTGCTGGTGGTTTAAACTGCATTTTATTGACAAGTCTGAAAATTTCACCAAGGAGAACAAGTTAATTGTATACGTGTCGCTGTGAATTGAATAGGGGCTCAGGGCACACAGGCAATTCACTTTTTCTGCTGAGTTTTCTCCTAGGAGATAATTTTCTTCTTCTCTTCAAAATATTTAAAAAGTACCCAAAAGTTGGTGAGGGATCGGTTGAAAAGGGGGCGCCCGAGCTGCCTGTATGAAAAGGGCTCCTCCATAGACATCAATGTTATTTCTGGAAATATGGGTTACAAGGTGTAGAAAAGGGCGCCCGAGTTTTGATATAGGCTACAAGTGGGCTCCCCTTTGTAGCCCGTATTTTTTTGGCTGCAAGGCTTTCGGCTACAAGCGGGCTCCCCTTTGTAGCCCGTATTTTTTTCGGCTACAGTAAGATGTCCCTCTGTAGCCCATATTATTGCCTTTTTTTCTAGCCTAAGTTTTTATATGGGCTACAAGCGCTGGAAGCCGAATTATTTCATTCCCCCACTATCCATGGCGGCCTGGAGGGGGAATAGTAATTAACACATCCCGGAGTTTTTTTGTAGCCGAAGTTTTTATATGGGCTACACCAGGCGCCTTTTTTGTAGCCGAAGTTTATATGGGCTACACCAGGCGCCTTTTTTGTAGCCGAAGTTGGTGTATATATGGGCTCCACCAGGCGCCCTTTTTTACCGGCGCCCTTTTCATGTAGACCCGTTGGTGAAAAAGTTCTATCAAAATGATTTTGAGTATTTTTTTGCTTGCTGATGGTTTACAGGGCATTTTATGACAAGGGCTGAAAATATCACCTGGGAGAAAACTCGGGAAAAAAAGAGAATTGTAAGATTGGGCCCGGAGTGTTTGTTCAACCAGATATAAGTATCCGGGCTGTTTTTAACTTTTCAGGAGAGCTATTGCTGCAGTTTGACTTCTCTGACTGCACAGATAAAGCTTTGGTTTATTAACCCTTGCAATGAACAAGATAAAGAGAAAAAGGGGAACACAGGTAAGTTTTTAGTAGGTTTGGCACTATATGTACTTGTGTTTCTATCATCATGCGGCATAATCACAAAAGTTCGGTAAAGTTGAAGTGCAGGTATCGCACATTACTCTAACAACACTCGCAGCAGCACCTAGGTAACATGGGTCGCGCTAATTGCGCAAGGTGTGCTACCTTCTCAGCATAATTAACAGTAAAACTACAACTTTGCTGGACTTTTGTGAATATGCCCCCAGGTCACCTCAAGTAGGCTTTAACAACGATAAATACTGTACAGTAAAATAATACAAATAAAAGACAAAAAAGAACAACAAGATACAAGATACAAGATGGATTTATTCGCCAAGTGCGGGGGTACCGTACTCGGAATTGCTTGTGGTATACATGGCAAAGGCAAAATACACGACAACAGTTGTCTATCTTACATATATGGCTACAAGTACAGATACGAGTACCTAGACTAAACTAAAAGGATTAACAGTACATTTTACGTCTGCAATTTCTACCATTTTTACATGCTGCTGCGTTAGTAGATAACCTTGACAGAGTCCAAGCACCCTTAACAGATACGATGACATCATGGATCATTGTGCTAGTGGGAGTTGGATGCAGACATGCATGCTGATTGCAGGCTAGGAGGGAATAGTCAGGCGTCAGTGTTGTTGAGCAGTAGAACAGCCTGGGGGAAGAAGGAGTTCCTGCGCCTGGTAGTCTTGGATTGGATGGTTCGGAAGCGCCTGCCGGACGGGAGAGGCTCAAAGAAGCGGCTGCCAGGGTGGGAGGGGTCGCAGGAGATCTTGGTGGCCCTCTTCCTCATCCTAGCCGTGTGGAGGAGATCCAGAGGTGGTAGGGGCAGTCCAATGATCCTCTCTGCCTCACTAATGACTCTTTGCAGTCTATGTCTGTCGCTGGCTGTTGCGCCGGCATACCAGACGATTATTGAAGAGCAAAGTACAGACTCCGTGGTGGCGGTGTAGAAACTGGTCAGCAGCTCCCGAGGCATTCCAAAATTTTTAAGTTGGCGCAGGAAAAATAGCCTTTGTTGTGCCTTCTTCTGAATTTTGGTGGTGTTCTGCCCCCATCTTAGGTCGGTGGATAGGGTTGTGCCAAGGAACCGGACTGATGCTACAAAAGTTTAAGCTCCTTTGTGAGAAGTTGTGGAACTTGTAAGCTCAGGTGCAGAGATCTCATTGCCACTTTACTGAGCACCTAACAGATATAAGAAGCTCAGAGGGATTCGGCAGAGCGGGCTTTTGATATATGAGACTTGCAAGAGAATAGTGAAGTGTGGATTCTTTACTCCTTCAATCTTCCTGTCTTATTTCTCTTTCTGCAGATATTTTCTGCTGCTGTTTGTAACTGGGGTTCTGCACTGTGATTTAAACCTTATATAATCTTGTTGTTTTTCTTTCACAGATGAGTATTGATCGAGGAGCAGGACTTCGCTTACAAGTTGAGGGGCCACGTTCTACACAAGGTACAAACCTGTCACGTAGATTCATAAGTACCGTGCGCTCTGCCACAGATCAATACTCGTGTACAAATGCAGTTATGTAAGGCAGAGAAGAAACAAAATTTATTTGGTCTCACGAACCCCTGACTTTAAAAAGACAAGACCTCCTGACATTTGTATGATACAGAATAAGATGGTGGTGACTCTTGTAAAGGAAAATAAAAAACAGCAACAAGAAATTCTCCAAAGAGGTGCCTGCTGTCCAAAGATCCGAATGGCGAGTTTCCTTCAACCTCTGTAAAGGCAACAACACACTTCACAGACTCTGTGATGAGACATCCCTCGGAAACCTTTGAAATCTTTCACTCATGGAGCTGAAATCCAGCAAACTGCAAACCATTTTACGCTCAGTCCGCCACTGTGGCTGCAGGAACTACCTGAGGTGTAATGACTTCCTGCCGAGGGTTGCTGTGGCTGCAGGAACTACCTGAGGTGTAATGACTTCCTGCCGAGGGTCGCTGTGGCTGCAGGAACTACCTGAGGTGTAATGACTTCCTGCCGAGGGATAGCTGTGGCGGCAGGAACTACCTGAGGTGTAATGACTTCCTGCCAAGGGTCGCTGTGGCTGCAGGAACAATCTGAGGTGTAATGACTTCCTGCTGAGGGTGGCTGTGGCTGCAGGAACTACCTGAGGTGTAATGACTTCCTGCCAAGGGTCGCTGTGGCTGCAGGAAGTACCTGAGACGTAATAACTTCCTGCCGAGGGTTGCTGTGGCTGCAGGAACTACCTGAGGAGTAATGACTTCCTGCCAGGGGTTGCTGTGGCTGCACGAACTACCTGAGGTGTAATGACTTCCTGCCGAGGGTCGCTGTGGCTGCACCAACTACTTGAGGTGTAATGACTTCCTGCCGAGGGTGGCTGTGGCTGCACGAACTACCTGAGGTGTAATGACTTCCTGCCGAGGGTCGCTGTGGCTGCAGGAACTACCTGAGGTGTAATGACTTCCTGCCAAGGGTTGCTGTGGCTGCAGGAACTATCTGAGGTGTAATGACTTCCTGCCAAGGGTCGCTGTGGCTGCAGGAACTATCTGAGGTGTAATGATGACTTCCTGCCAAGGGTCGCTGTGGCTGCAGGAACTATCTGAGGTGTAATGACTTCCTGCCAAGGGTCGCTGTGGCAGCAGGAAGTACCTGAGACATAATAACTTCCTGCCGAGGGTTGCTTTGGCTGCAGGAACTACCTGAGGTGTATTGACTTCCTGCCAAGGGTCACTGTGGCTGCAGGAACTACCTGAGGTGTAATGACTTCCTGCCAAGGGTCGCTGTGGCTGCAGGAACTATCTGAGGTGTAATGACTTCCTGCCAAGGGTCGCTGTGGCTGCAGGAACTACCTGAGGTGTAATGACTTCCTGCCAAGGGTCGCTGTGGCTGCAGGAAGTACCTGAGATGTAATAACTTCCTGCCGAGGGTCGCTTTGGCTGCAGGAACTACCTGAGGTGTATTGACTTCCTGCCTAGGGTCACTATGGCTGCAGGAACTACCTGAGGTGTAATGACTTCCTGCCAAGTGTCGCTGAGGCTGCAGGAAGTACCTGAGACATAATAACTTCTTGCCGAGGGTCGCTGTGGCTGCAGGAACTACCGGAGGAGTAATGACTTCCTGCCGAGGGTGGCTGTGGCTGCACGAACTACCTGAGGAGTAATGACCTACTGCCGAGGGTGGCTGTGGCTGCAGGAACTACCTGAGGCGTAATGACTTCCTGCCGAGGGTCGTTGTGGCTGCAGGAACTACCTGAGGTGTAATGACTTCCTGCCGAGGGTCGCTGTGGCTGCAGGAACTACCTGAGGTGTAATGACTTCCTGCCAAGGGTTGCTGTGGCTGCAGGAACTACCTGAGGCGCAATGACTTCCCGCCGAGGGTCGTTGTGGCTGCAGGAACTACCTGAGGTGTAATGACTTCCTGCCGATGGTCGCTGTGGCTGCAGGAACTACCTGAGGTGTAATGACTTCCTACTGAGGGTCGCTGTGGCTGCAGGAACTACCTGAGGTGTAATGACTTCCTACCGAGGGTGGCTGTGGCTGCAGGAACTACCTAAGGTGTAATGACTTCCTGCCGAGGGCTGCTGTGGCTGCAGGAACTACCTGAGGTGTAATAACTTCCTGCCGAGGGTCGCTGTGGCTGCAGGAACTACCTGAGGTGTAATGAGTTCCTGCCAAGGGTTGCTGTGGCTACAGGAACTACCTGAGGTGTAATGACTTCCTGCCAAGGGTCGCTGTGGCTGCAGGAACTACCTGAGGTGTAATGACTTCCTGCCAAGGGTCGCTATGGCTACAGGAACTACCTGAGGTGTAATAACTTCCTGCCGAGGGTCGCTGTGGCTGCAGGAACTACCTGAAGAGTAATGACTTCCTGCCAAGGGTCGCTATGGCTACAGGAACTACCTGAGATGTAATGACTTCCTGCCGAGGGTCGCTGTGGCTGCAGGAACTACCTGAAGAGTAATGACTTCCTGCCAAGGGTCGCTATGGCTACAGGAACTACCTGAGATGTAATAACTTCCTGCCGAGGGTCACTGTGGCTGCAGGAACTATCTGAGATGTAATAACTTCCTGCCGAGGGTCGCTGTGGCTGCAGGAACTACCTGAGGTGTAATGACTTCCTGCCGAAAGTCGCTGTGGCTGTAGGAAGTACCTGAGACGTAATAACTTCCTGCCGAGGGTCGCTGTGGCTGCAGGAACTACCTGAAGAGTAATGACTTCCTGCCAAGGGTCGCTATGGCTACAGGAACTACCTGAGATGTAATAACTTCCTGCCGAGGGTCGCTGTGGCTGCAGGAACTACCTGAAGAGTAATGACTTCCTGCCAAGGGTCGCTATGGCTACAGGAACTACCTGAGATGTAATAACTTCCTGCCGAGGGTCGCTGTGGCTGCAGGAACTACCTGAGGTGTAATGACTTCCTGCCGAAAGTCGCTGTGGCTGTAGGAAGTACCTGAGACGTAATAACTTCCTGCCGAGGGTCGCTGTGGCTGCAGGAACTACCTGGGGTGTAATGACTTCCTGCCAAGGATCACTGTGGCTGCGGGAACTACCTGAGGTGTAATGACTTCCTGCCGAGGGTCGCTGTGGCTGCAGGAACTACCTGAGGTGTAATGACTTCCTGCCGAGGGTCGCTGTGGCTGCAGGAACTACCTGAGGTGTAATAACTTCCTGCCGAGGGTCGCTGTGGCTGCAGGAAATACCTGAAGAGTAATGACTTCCTGCCAAGGGTCGCTGTGGCTGCAGGAAGTACCTGAGACGTAATAACTTCCTGCCGAGGGTCGCTGTGGCTGCAGGAACTACCTGAGGTGTAATGACTTCCTGCCAAGGATCACTGTGGCTGCAGGAACTACCTGAGGTGTAATGACTTCCTGCCGAGTGTCGCTGTGGCTGCAGGAACTACCTGAGGCGTAATAACTTCCTGCCGAGGGTTGCTGTGGCTGCAGGAACTACCTGGGGTGTAATGACTTCCTGCCAAGGATCACTGTGGCTGCAGGAACTACCTGAGGTGTAATGACTTCCTGCCGAGGGTCGCTGTGGCTGTAGGAAGTACCTGAGGTGTAATGACTTCCTGCCGAGGGTCGCTGTGGCTGCAGGAAGTACCTGAGGTGTAATGACTTCCTGCCGAGGGTCGCTGTGGCTGCAGGAAGTACCTGAGGTGTAATGACTTCCTGCCGAGGGTCGCTGTGGCTGCAGGAACTACCTGAGGTGTAATGACTTCCTGCCGAGGGTCACTGTGGCTGCAGGAAGTACCTGAGGTGTAATGACTTCCTGCCAAGGATCACTGTGGCTGCAGGAACTACCTGAGGTGTAATGACTTCCTGCCGAAAGTCGCTGTGGCTGCAGGAACTACCTGAGACGTAATAACTTCCTGCCGAGGGTCGCTGTGGCTGCAGGAACTACCTGAGGTGTAATGACTTCCTGCCGAAAGTCGCTGTGGCTGCAGGAACTACCTGAGACGTAATAACTTCCTGCCGAGGGTCGCTGTGGCTGCAGGAACTACCTGAGGTGTAATGACTTCCTGCCGAGGGTCGCTGTGGCTGCAGGAACTACCTGAGGTGTAATGACTTCCTGCCGAGTGTCGCTGTGGCTGCAGGAACTACCTGAGGTGTAATGACTTCCTGCCGAGGGTCACTGTGGCTGCAGGAACTACCTGAGGTGTAATGACTTCCTGCCGAGGGTCGCTGTGGCTGCAGGAACTACCTGAGGTGTAATGACTTCCTGCCGAGTGTCGCTGTGGCTGCAGGAACTACCTGAGGTGTAATGACTTCCTGCCGAGGGTCACTGTGGCTGCAGGAACTACCTGAGGTGTAATGACTTCCTGCCGAAAGTCGCTGTGGCTGTAGGAAGTACCTGAGACGTAATAACTTCCTGCTGAGAGTTGCTGTGGCTGCAGGAACTACCTGAAGAGTAATGACTTCCTGCCGAGGGTCGCTGTGGCTGCAGGAACTACCTGAGGCGTAATGACTTTAAATATTTCTACTGCGTTAGCCATGTGTACCACAAACAATTCGGGTACGTCATTGGCGTACTTGGCAAAATGAAAAAGTGATTTTGATTGTGATTCCTGTTTAATGTAGTGAATATGCCTCAATGTTGAGTTCCAGTATAAAGACACAGCACAGCTGGTAATTACCCATGTGAAAGCTTGAAGTCCTCCCTTCTGGGGTTAACAGTTCAGTTCCTGTGTTGTATTTACAGCCGTAAATGAAGTTAGTGATTCAGCATTTAAATTGTTTGTAACAAGGTGCACAATATCGGATCTGTATTCCGGATTCTTCCCTTCAGTCATTTGGCTTGTCCGGGTTGTGACACCTGCCTGGGAAACACGATTAATAGAATAAAGTTGTGTTATGAATTCATGCCCTCTACATCCTGGATAAGTTTGCAGCAAAAAACGTATTGTTGTAATATCATGCCGCTGGCAAGCTCACATCTCTCTGCCGCTTATTAAGCAGAAGGCCACCGCTGGCAAAACGTTCTGTGACCTGCGTCTATTAGCTGGAAATGAAGCGAGCCAAAGACAGACATGATTGTACATATTCATGGCTCCCGACGCCTTTATTACCCGACTGCTTCTGGCTTACCAAAATCCTGCCTGATAACTGAACATAGGATGTAAAAAACCTTGCATGCATGAAAAGGGGGCCTGAGGACTAAAGGATACGTAGAAGCTTTCCAGAGGTGCCAATAGAATAAAAGTCACTTAAACGAGCTTAAAAGCGATGGGGCAGTGGTGGGCCTATCCCATCCATGCAGACAAAGCAAACAAAGGAAGGACTGTGGCATCAACAGTCAAACAACAATTTATTTATACTCCACAGTAAAATTAGGCAACGCGTTTCATGGGCTCAATCCCGCTTCATCAGGCCAATCAAAATGGAGCATACAGCTTATCAGCATCAAAACCACACTGAGCGCCTCTGCCTCTGTGAGGACTAAGGGGTGGGGGTTTAGTTTATAAAGTATTGTTAATATCTACCAATAGTCTTTGTTTTTGTGTATATGGTGTATACTATCATAGTAATATTGCTGAATGAAAATTATTATTATATAATATAATGATAAAACAGTAGAAATTCATGCCGATATTTTATGACAGCTTAAAGTGACCCAGAGACAAGCATTATTAAAGATGTTTACTTCCTCCAGCCCGATAATCATACATGCATCCCTCACCGTCCTCCCGAGTGCCTCCGTTAAGCCGCGATCAGCTCCCGGTATTCGGCTCAGTCGGGCCCAGTCTGACTCAGTGACGTCAGCTGGGGTCTCCTGCGCTCGCACAGAAGGTTCACGCATGTGCAGAAGGTCCGCCGCTGATGTCATTGAGCCGAATACCGGAGCTGATCATGGCTTACCGGAGGCACTCAGGAGGACGGCAAGGGACGCCTCCATGCTTATTGAGCTGGAGGAAGATCCAGGTAAGTAAAAAATCTATAATAAAGCTCGTCTCTGGTACACTGTAACCTAACTCTAATCTCTCACACAGAATTTTTATTAATACACTCAGGTCAGTTTCTGCGGATTGCTCCTCCAGAAATCTCAAGCCTAGAAGAACCTTCCTGACACGTGCCCAGTGTGTTCCTCTCTTCCATGTCTGAAGGTCAGGAGAAATATGTTCCCTGGTGTCTAGACCCCCATCCTAAGTCACAGCACAGGCAGGAGAACATCAATAAGGACACAAACTGATATTGGCAAATGCCGAGTCCTTATCCTTTCAAATGGTCTTTAGTTTATGGAGAATGATGAGATCACTAACATGGGTGTGAATGAGTTACTATCCCTCGTACAAAGGCAAAGGATTGATCGCTTTTATGGCCCATCTATCCTACTGTACTGAATAGACAGAAAAACCTCCTGAATTTATGTGCAGAAAAGTCTAAATCAAGTTGAAACAGTAAGATAGATATACCGCTCCGTCCCAATCCCAATCTTTTACGGCTGCCTTCGAGACGGGATCTGTCATTACCAAACGCCACGGAACACTCTGTCACACCTGAGCTCCTGTCCAAATTACATCATATTGTTTATTGGAATCTTCAAATAAATGTGTCTGCGCTTTATTGAGTATTACAAGGAACATTTCATATTGTTTAAAGTACTCTGTGTACTGCTGGAATAAAATGCTGTATAAGTCTCTAGTTATAAAAGAGTAAATATGGAGTAAGACAATGGCGGTAGATAGCTCTGTGCTCAGTAGGCAGAGCAGGAAGGGCCCAGGAACATGTATTGCAGGAACACTGGCATTTCTACTGCCGGGAGGAAATTCCTCCTCATTTCATGGCCAAGCATTGCTTCTTGTGTGTTTTGGACCCGCCACACAAGTTCCTGGATACCATGACTGGCATGCCTGTTCAGCGCGGACAAAATGGGAGGAGGTGCCCCAATGTAGTATGCAATGGGTAGTCGTGAGTAACGAAACAGTCTTACCTTAGGGAGGAGGTTTAATGGATACCTGAAGTGACATGTGACATGATGAGATAGACATGTTTATGTACAGTGCCTAGCACACAAATAACTAGGCTGTGTTCCTTTTTTTCTTTCTCTGACTCAGACAGGAAGTGACTACAGTGTGGCCCTCACTGATAAAAAATTCCCCTTTTTATCTCTTTCTTGCTCTCAGAAGTCATTTTCTGCTAGGAAAGTGTTTTATAGTTGGAATTTCTTCTCAGTGAGGGTCACACTGTAGTCACTTCCTGTCTGAGTCAGGACTGAGTCAGCCACAGAGAAAGAAAAAAAGTAACACAGCCTAGTTATTTGTGTGCTAGGCACTGTACATAAACATGTCTATCTCATCATGTCACATGTCAGTTCGGGTATCCTTTAAAGGAATACTGTAGGGGGTCGGGGGAAAATGAGTTGAACTTACCCGGGGCTTCTAATGGTCCCCCACAGACATCCTGTGCCTGTACAGCCACTCACTTATGCTCTGGCCCCGCCTCCGGTTCACTTCTGGAATTTCAGACTTTAAAGTCTGAAAACCACTGCGCCTGCGTTGCTGTGTCCTCGCTCCCGCTGACATCACCAGGAGCGTACTGCGCAGGCACAGACCATACTGGGACTGCGCAGTATGCTCCTGATGACATCAGCTGGAGTGAGGACACGGCAACACAGGCGCTGTGGTTTTCAGACTTTAAAGTCTGAAATTCCAGAAGTGAATGGGAGGCGGGGCCAGAGCATCGGTGAGCGGCTGCGCGGGCACAGGACGTCTGCGGGGGACCATTAGAAGCCCTGGGTAAGTTCAACTCATTTTCCCCCCGACCCCTACAGTATTCCTTTAAGGATAATAATTTTATTGGACACAGGAGAGGGTGACACGTTTCGCGGTATCACTCTGCTTCCTCAGGTGTACAGTACAGTGTCTTATGCAGCTGCATGTACGGACTGGGTGCTCCCAGTGTCCAATAAAATTATTATCCTTAAACCTCCTATCCACGTTAACACATTGCCAGTGTGGCTTGCGAGTTTTCACCAAAGTCATTTTTGCATTGAAAATGCCATTTTCGATTCTGAGAAAACATTCACCAAAATACATTGTATTTTCGCAAAATGGTCAAAGCAAACGAATTAGTGAAAATTCGCGAAAAACAAAAACCGGTAATTTTTTTACTGCGAACAAAAAGATGCAAAAAAACACAAACTTATTATAGATAGATTGTTGATTGGCATTTTCACCCGAAAGTCAAATGTAACATTATTTTGGCAAAAGTGAACGCAAAAATCCTCTTCTGATAGTTTTCATTTCTAGTCCTAACAATCTGCTCAGGGTGTCTAGGACTGTCATACTGGAGACTGCATTGTATAAGACTCTGGGAGGCCTGACCATGTGAAAGTCACAATCCAACAGGAATCACTCACTCAAAGCTGGCTCTGTGAATCTGCAGGGAGTTGCTATGCAGGCAGATAAACATACCAATAAACTGGATTCACTATCAGCCAGTCACTGTAGTAATAAAGTTGCTTGCTTACAGCTCCTTCAGATGAGGCAGAATGAAGCAGCCATGTGAAGTAGTCTGTCACACGCCTTCAGAAAGCATGCAGTCACAGGACACTGTGGAGAAAGGATTTCCACCTCACAGACAAGCTTAGCTCTGAAGATCTCTATCAGTTTTTTTTTCCTTTCTCTCCAGACAGTTCAACTCTGTGTGTGAAACACGGTATACAGGATCTTCTCAAAAAATTAGCATATTGTGATAAAGTTCATTATTTTCTGTAATGTACTGATAAACATTAGACTTTCATATATTTTAGATTAAAATACACACAATTGAAGTAGTTCAAGCCTTTTATTGTTTTATGTTCAGTTATGCACTCAATTCTCTATGGGGTTCAGGTCAGGAGAGTTGGCAGGTCAATTGAGCCCAGTAATACCCAGTAATACCATGGTCATACCATGGACCTGAACCCCATAGAGAATTTGTGGGAGATTGTGAAGAGAAAGTTGAGAGACGCAAGACCCAACACTCTGGATGAGCTTAAAGAGAATCTGTACTCTAATATTCTTACGATAAAAAGCATACCATTCTATTCATTATTTTCTCCTGTGCCCCTCTGTGCTGTTTCTGCCACTCTCTGCTGCAATCCTGGCTTGTAATTAACAGTTTTAGGCAGTGTTTACAAACAAACTAACCAGCTTCTAATAGGCTCAACTAAGCATAGTGTGTGAGTCACTCAGAGTATGCAGGGGGCCTGCGGAGGGTGTGTATCGCTTCTACCAATCACAAGCAGCCCTGCACATTCCACACAATCAAGCTTTAGCCCGACAAACAGGACAGAGGAAAGATACATTGATTTATTACAGAGACAGTGCAGTTAGGAAAGACTGCAGTAAGCCAGAGCAGATTAGAACAGGCATAGGAACTTATAGGATAGAAGAACTAAGGCTGAAAAATTTGTTACAGAGTCTCTTTAAGGTCGCTATTGAAGCATCCTGGGCCTCCATAACACCTGAGCAGTGCCACAGGCTGATTGCCTCCATGCCACGCCACATTGAAGCAGTCATTTCTGCAAAAGGATTCCCGACCAAGTACTGAGTGCATAACTGAACATCATTATTTATAGGTTGACTTTTTTGTTCCTTGCTAGTCAGATGCATGGCCTTTTGTAGCATTGTGCGCTGTCACTAGTCAGATGCACGGCCTCTAATCGCTCTCGTTTCCTTGCTAGTCAGACGCATGGGATCTAATTGCTCACGTTCCCTCACTAGTCAGACACACGGCCTCTAATCGCTCTCGGTTCCTCACTAGTCAGACGCACAGCCTCTTGTAGCATTGTGCGCTGTCACTAGTCAGACACACGGCCTCTAATCGCTCTCGTTTCCTTGCTAGTCAGACGCACGGCCTCTAATCGCTCTCGTTTCCTTGCTAGTCAGATGCACGGCCTCTAATCGCTCTCGTTTCCTTGCTAGTCAGATGCACGGCCTCTAATCGCTCTCGTTTCCTTGCTAGTCAGACGCATGGGATCTAATCGCTCTCGTTTCCTTGCTAGTCAGACACACGGCCTCTAATCGCTCTCGTTTCCTTGCTAGACAGACGCACGGCCTCTAATCGCTCTCGTTTCCTCGCTAGTCAGACACACGGCCTCTAATCGCTCTCGTTTCCTCACTAACGTACAACATGTTATTTTCTTGTCTCACTTGTACAGAATTATTTTCTTAGCACTTTACCTTCTTAAGCATGTTTAAAGCCGCAGTTGTGACTAGCGATGACTTCATTATTGTGTGGCTGATGTTGGCACTGAACAACTTGATATCAACTGCGGCAGTAATTGCTTCTTGGATGTTGAAGCTCGCTCACATTTTGTTATGCTGTAACCGGGGAGGAAAAAATCATAAAAGACAAGAGACATACACAAACCCTGCAGAAAAGGTGCTAATAAAATTAGTTTTGGGCTGTGGGTTGTATGGCTGGTCAGTGGTGGAAATTGCGCAACATTGCTTCAGAATTGACATGTTTAAAGTGATAACTGGCCTTTTGTTGAGGGGAAATAAAGCGATCCCCTTAGTACAGATTTATATAGCAACACAGGTTTTGGGAAACTTAAAAGATACCTGGGCAAAAAATGAAAGACGGGGGGGGGATCAAGCATGTGTAGCGCACTCTCCTCGCCCCCCCCCCCCCCCCGTTCTCCTCCATCTCCTCTGTCCCTCCCACATGTCCTTGAAAGTGCTCTCACAGCTGGGAGCACTCTGCGCATGCACACTACGCTATCACGGACATGCGTCTCCAGGCAGCACCTGCACACTGATCACCGACCCTCTCGGCCCGGAAGTAGCTTCAGGGGGCTATTAAAACATAACGGTGGGGGTGATTTTAATTCTTCCCGGTGCTAAGGTATCCGTTAAAGCACACTTGACTCAAGGCAAAGCTAGGTAAGGTAAGCGGAGAGGTATGTCCATGCTGGACCCACATACCCCATATGTTCCTCTTCTTCTTCTCCCCAGTCCCCGGTCCCTGTAATCTCTCTTTGAAAAATGTGACTTTTAGCTAGGATCAAATTTCCAGACAGGAAGAGGCTGGCTTGCTACAATGTTCCCTCCCATCACCCTCCCATTCCCTCCTCTTACCCTCCCCATTCACTCCCCATAAAAAGGAGGAAATAGAAGTGTGATAGGAAGAAACACCACACTAAAGGTGGCCATATGCATCTAGAAGTTTTGGATGTACCATCAAACATTCAATTTGATCATTTTATGGAATCAAGATAGCATTGAGTATGTTCCAATATGCCGATCTATGACGAGTGTTCAATATCCTGTTGAGTAGACCAGTGATGATCATCTGAGCTAGGATATCCGAGTTACTCGGATATCCTAGCTCTTTTTTCACTATTCGAGCTCGAATACCGAGCTCGAATAGTATTAGCTATCCGGGCTGTGCTATGCGAGCGCACTCGGATAGCAAGCAGTAGTGTTGGGCGAACAGTGTTCGCCACTGTTCGGGTTCTGCAGAACATCACCCTGTTCGGGTGATGTTCGAGTTCGGCCGAACACCTGACGGTGCTCGGCCAAACCGTTCGGCCATATGGCCGAACTAAGAGCGCATGGCCGAACGTTCCCCGAACGTTCGGCTAGCGCTGTGATTGGCCGAACGGGTCACGTGGTTCGGACCCGAACGCGCTCTGATTGGCCGAACGGTCACGTGGTTCGGGTAAATAAATACCCGAACCACGTCATATCTCCGCCATTTGTCTGTGGGTTTAGCTTTGGGTAGGCAGGCAGGGTAGTTCGCGCTCCAGCCACGCTAGCCAGGGTCCCCCCTGTCATTGTGTCACTGCTGGGAACAGTAGTACACCGCTTGCTCAGCCACACTATATAGCATTCTGTTTACTGCCACTCTGTGTACCTCGCTCAGCCACACTATATAGCATTCTGTTTACTGCCACTCTGTGTCTGCTGGGAATAGTAGTACACCGCTTGCTCAGCCACACTATATAGCATTCTGTTTACTGCCACTCTGTGTACCTCGCTCAGCCACACTATATAGCATTCTGTTTACTGCCACTCTGTGTCTGCTGGGAATAGTGGTACACCGCTCGCTCAGCCACACTATATAGCATTCTGTTCACTGTTCTGTGTCTGCTTGGAATAGTGGTACACCGCTCGCTCAGCCACACTATATAGCATTCTGTTTACTGTTCTGTGTCTGCTGGGAATAGTGGTACACCGCTCGCTCAGCCACACTATATAGCATTCTGTTTACTGTTCTGTGTCTGCTGGGAATAGTGGTACACCGCTCGCTCAGCCACACTATATAGCATTCTGTTCACTGTTCTGTGTCTGCTGGGAATAGTGGTACACCGCTCGCTCAGCCACACTATATAGCATTCTGTTCACTGTTCTGTGTCTGCTGGGAATAGTGGTACACCGCTCGCTCAGCCACACTATATAGCATTCTGTTTACTGTTCTGTGTCTGCTGGGAATAGTGGTACACCGCTCGCTCATCCACACTATATAGCATTCTGTTCACTGTTCTGTGTCTGCTGGGAATAGTGGTACACCGCTCGCTCAGCCACACTATATAGCATTCTGTTCACTGTTCTGTGTCTGCTGGGAATAGTGGTACACCGCTCGCTCAGCCACACTATATAGCATTCTGTTCACTGTTCTGTGTCTGCTGGGAATAGTGGTACACCGCTCGCTCAGCCACACTATATAGCATTCTGTTTACTGTTCTGTGTCTGCTGGGAATAGTGGTACACCGCTCGCTCAGCCACACTATATAGCATTCTGTTTACTGTTCTGTGTCTGCTGGGAATAGTGGTACACCGCTCGCTCAGCCACACTATATAGCATTCTGTTTACTGTTCTGTGTCTGCTGGGAACAGTAGTACACCGCTCGCTCAGCCAGAGTATATAGCATTGTGTTTACTGCCACTCTGTGTACACCGCTCAGCCAGACTATATACCATTGTTTACTGACACTCTGTGTACACCGCTCAGCCAGACTATATACCATTGTTTACTGACACTCTGTGTACACCGCTCAGCCAGACTATATACCATTGTTTACTGCCACTCTGATTCTGCTGGGAACAGTAGTACACCGCTTGCTCAGCCAGACTATATAGCATTGTGTTTACTGCCACTCTGTGTACACCGCTCAGCCAGACTATATACCATTGTTTACTGAAACTCTGTGTACACCGCTCAGCCAGACTATATACCATTGTTTACTGCCACTCTGATTCTGCTGGGAACAGTAGTACACCGCTCGCTCAGCCAGACTATATACCATTGTTTACTGACACTATATAGCAGACTATATAGCATTGTGTGTACACCGCTCAGCCAGACTATATACCATTGTTTACTGACACTCTGTGTACACCGCTCAGCCAGACTATATACCATTGTTTACTGCCACTCTGATTCTGCTGGGAACAGTAGTACACCGCTCGCTCAGCCAGACTATATACCATTGTTTACTGACACTCTGTGTACACCGCTCAGCCAGACTATATACCATTGTTTACTGCCACTCTGATTCTGCTGGGAACAGTAGTACACCGCTCGCTCAGCCAGACTATATAGCATTGTGTTTACTGCCACTCTGTGTACACCGCTCAGCCACACTATATAGCATTGCGTACTCTGCCAGTCAGTGTGTATATTGCTGGGATCAGTAATACTCCACTCACCGTCAACCACTATATGAGCTCAACATGAGTTCCCCAGAGACCTCCGCTGTGAGCAGCACTCCCAACAACAGCAACAGCCAACGCCCCACGCAAGCTATAACATCCACCCCAGCAGCCAGTGGTCAGCAGCAGCCCTCCCCGGAGGAGAACGTTGTGTCCATCAGTCCGTCGCCAGAGCGATTAATGAGGGCTGCCATTGAGGAGATGATGGGGCCTGATGTGGAGGAGGAGGTCTGGCTCAGGCCAGCATCCCAAGTTAATGTTGAGGACGATGAGGGGTCTGTGTCTGGGGATGTTGGGGTGGCAGAGGTGGTGGGTGGGTCAGACTCAGGAGAAGAGTTGTATGATGAGGATGATGATCGGGACCATCTGTATGTGCCTCAGAGTCCGACCCCGGAAAACATGTTGTATCGTGTGTTTAGGTACTAAAATCTGCGTTCCCTCCCAGTAGTGTTGGGCGAACAGTGTTTGCCACTGTTCGGGTTCTGCAGAACATCACCCTGTTCGGGGTGACTATATAGCAGACTATATAGCATTGTGTTTAATGCCACTCTGTGTACACGGCTCAGCCACACTATATAGCATTGTGTTTACTTCCACTCTGTGTCTGCTGGGAACAGTAGTACACCGCTCACCCGCCACTGTATAGCATTGTGCTCTGTGTCACTGCTGACAATAGTGGTACACCGCTCACCCACCACTGTATAGCATTTCTGTACTGCCACTGTACTGCTGCCAGTCAGCGTGTACTTTAAGGATAAGTGAAATGAGGAAGAAATCCGGTGAAAGAGGGAGGGGCAAGGGAAGAGGTGTTTCCCCTGACGGTTCACGTACAGGCCACAGGGGAGCACCCAAGAAAACCCACTCAATACTGCCCATGTTGTCCAGGACAACAACCCTCACAGATCCAAAAGAACAGGACCAGATAATTACTTGGATGACCTCTCAAGCGTCCAGCAGTGGGTTAAGCAGCACCAGCACATCACGCACGAGGTCCGAGTCCTCAGCCAGTTAAAGTCTGGGCTTTCTTTGAAGACTGCACTGAGGATGTTACCATGGCGATTTGCAAGGTGTGCAAGACCCGCCTGAGCAGGGGGAAAAGTATTAACAACCTCTCCACCACCAGCATGAGCCGCCACATTCTATCCAAGCATCCCACTCTGTGGGCAAACGCGGCAGGACAGGGTACCACCAGCAACACTGCCTCCCTTGGGTTCACCAGACTCACCACCAGACCCGCCTCAGCAGCAGCAGTAGCCCAGCCATTGCGTGGTTCACAACATTCACAAACATCAGACGATGCTGACACTGTCACTTTCCGGACTAGTGCTCTTGAGGTCTCCCAGTGTTCATCAAACACAACAACCAACAGCCCTTCGGTGTGCAGCGCTACGGTTGAGTTGTCTGTCTCTGAGATGTTTGAGCACAAGAGGAAATTGCCAGCAAATGACCCCCGGGCCGTGGCAGTAACAGCCAGCCAGCATAGCCAAGCTTCTGGCCTGCGAAATGCTGCCATATCGAGTGGTGGACTGGAGACAAACAGCTTCAAGGGCATGATGTCAGTGGCCATCCCACGTTACGTGGTTCCCAGCCGCTACCACTTTGCGCGCTCTGCAGTGCCTGAGTTGCATGAGCACGTGGTCAGCTAAATAACCCGAAGCTTGAAGAATGCCGTTGCCTGCAAGGTTCACCTCACCACTGACACCTGGACGAGTGCGTTCGGCCAGGGTCGATACATCTCCCTTACCGCGCACTGGGTGAACCTTGTGGAGCCTGGCAGCGATTCCTCACCTGCTACGGCGCGGGTGTTGCCCACGCCGCAAACAGCTGGATAACAACAGCAGCACCTACCTCTCTGACTCCTTCTCCTCCAACGCATCTCAAAGCTGTACCTCATCCGGAAATGCTAACCCAGCAGCACCAGCAGCAGTAGGATCGTGGAAGCAGTGCAGCACAGCTGTTGGCATGCGTCAGCAAGCGTTGCTGAAGCTGATCTGCCTTGGGGATAAGCAGCACACAGGGGAGGAAATTTGGAGGGGAATAAAGGAACAGACGGATTTGTGGCTGGCACCGCTGGACCTGAAACCGGGCATGAAGCTAGACACCTGGCACGAACTGGCAATGTACGCAATAGAGGTGCTGGCTTGCCCGGCAGCCAGCGTTATGTCGGAACGCTGTTTCAGTGCTGCCGGAGGCATCATCACAGATCGGCGTATCCGCCTCTCCACAGAAAATGCAGACCGTCTGACTCAAATTAAAATGAATCAATCCTGGATTGGAAACGACTACGCAACACTCCTGGACCCCAACCAAGTAACATGACCGATGAACATCTGGGATGGTTTAGCGTTTCCGGTCCCTGTTTATTGAACCTCTCATCTGTATTACATTTATGACTGCATGGCGGCAAAAAGCATTGCTGCTATATCCGCATGCTTTTTGTCCTCATGCAAGGCCTGGGTTGTTGTGTCTCACAAAGCGTGGCCTTCTCCTCCTGCGCCTCCTCCTGTTCCATCACGTGTGCTGCTGCTGCTGCTGCTGCTGCTGGGTTACCGTTGCCGGTCCCTGTTTATGGAACCTCTTATCTTTATTACATTTATGACTACATGGCGGTACAAAGCATGCTATCCGCACGCTTTTTGTCCTCATGCAAGGCCTGGGTTGTTGTGTCTCACAAAGCGTGGCCTTCTCCTCCTGCGCGTCCTCCTGTTCCATCACGTGTGCTGCTGCTGCTGCTGCTGCTGGGTTAGCGTTGCCGCGTGGTCCCTGTTTATTGAACCTCTTATCTTTATTACATTTATGACTACATGGCGGTACAAAGCATGCTATCCGCACGCTTTTTGTCCTCATGCAAGGCCTGGGTTGTTGTGTCTCACAAAGCGTGGCCTTCTCCTCCTGCGCCTCCTCCTGTTCCATCACGTGTGCTGCTGCTGGGTTAGCGTTGCCGCGTGGTCCCTGTTTATTGAACCACTTATCTTTATTACATTTATGACTGCATGGTGGTACAAAGCATGCTATCCGCACGCTTCTTGTCCTCATGCAAGGCCTGGGTTGTTGTGTCTCAAAGCGTGGCCTTCTCCTCCTGCGCCACCCTCCTCCTGTTCCATCACGTGTGCTGCTGCTGGGTTAGCATTACCGGTCCCTTTTCCTGGAACCTCTTATATGTATTACATTTATGACTGCATGCCGACAAAAAGCATGTTACCTGTGCAAAGAAAACAGACATTTCCCGCATTTAAAAGACAGTTTTCCCTTTGAAACTTTAAAATCGATTTTCTCAAAAACTATAAGCTCTTTTTGCTAAAAAAAATTTTCCTCTTGTACCCACTCCCAAGGTGCACATACCCTGTAAATTTGGGGTATGTAGCATGTAAGGAGGCTTTACAAACCACAAAAGTTCGGGTCCCCATTGACTTCCATTATGTTCGGAGTTCGGGTCGAACACCCGAACATCGCGGCCATGTTCGGCCTGTTCGGCCCGAACCCGAACATCTAGATGTTCGCCCAACACTAGCAAGCAGCTATCCGGAGATATCCTAGCTATCCGAGCTCGGATAGCGTCACGAGCTCGGATAGCGTCACGTCACGTCACCTTGAGTCCTCACAAGCGAATCAGAGGGCTCCCAGCCCTCTGACTGCAGCCAATCACAGAGGGGGAGCCTGGCCAAGCCCCCCTCTATAAATAGCGGACGCCATCTTGCCTCACTCGTCCTGCTTGCGACTTACTGACTGATTGTACTGAGAGAACTGCTCCAGTGCTTTTTGTCTGTGTGCAAGTGCATTTATATTGTTCTAAACCTAGCGTTTTTACACTACAACACTTGATCTTCAACTGTATTGCTTTGTATTGTAGATAGATTGTATTTAGGCAGTTTAGTTTGTGTGATTAGGGACTAGGGAGGGAGACTGTCACTGGTGCTGCTGCTGCAGGCCTGCAGCCAGCAGCTAGGCCCTGTGCCTGCCCTGCTCTGTGCTCTTGCTCTAGTCTCTAGTTACCTCACCTCACCTGTGCTCTCACCTGTCCTTACTGTACTACTTCTGTGTTAGATAGATATTGTACTATTTTATAGTTAGCAAGGCCCAGCTTTACTGCTATACCTGTCCTGCTGTATCTGCTCTCTGTAATCTAGTCACACCTGTTGTATTATTTATCTAGATCCTTCTATTGTTTGGTTAGTAGTACTGTAGTGTACTCTAGTCTGTGTATAGGGACCGTCCGTCACCACGTTACCTAGGGTCTTTGTGTGTGCAGTGCACGTCTGCGCTGTCCGCACCCTCTCGTTAGTGCTACACCGGTCCTATTGTTTATATATTACTTCTATTGTGTATTTGCTGACTTGTACTGTAGTCTATGTATAGGGACACCGTCAGTCAGCGTCAGCTAGGGTCTTTGTGTGCGCAGTGCGCACTCTCTCGTTAGCGCTACACTGATCTCTGCTGTAGAGTACACCTGTCCGTCACCTCACACACCCACCACCACCAGTCCCACCCCATTAAAGTACCCCACTTGTCCCACCCGCCTACATACATAAGTTTTTTTTTTTCATTTGTATAATATTAAAAATATACAGTGTCAGGCACTGGCAGCCGCGGTCTGGGCAAGGGCAGCAAGGGCATCGCCAAGAGAGGAGGTCGTTGGCGTGGCAGCCGCGCCACCACCACCATGCGCAGTTCTGCGTCTGCACCAGTGGCTATTCCGCCATTAGCCACTGGCCGTGGACGCCTTGGCCGCCCAACAGCTGGGAGTCACGCTGCAGAGACACAGCAGCAGCAGCAGCAGCGTGTGGCCCAGATGTTCCTCCCACCGCCAGGTCGTAGCCGTCCTATTGAGGAGAAGGATGCAGACGCTGTGGTGGAACTGATGGTGGATGAGCAGGCCACCATTAGCTCTGGAACCCAGTCCTCCACCCCCGCCACCACTCCTGTTCGCAAGAGCAGCAGCAGCCGCCCAGCACTGCCTGGGGAGCAGGAGGAGGAATGCAGTTCTCCAGCCCCAGCGGGCGACACCAGCACCCTGTCACTCAGCACCTTCTTATCCCCAAGCACAGCGGGGCTATGGAGTGCTGTTGCGGCAGAATTGGCAATGGAGGAGGAAGAAATGCTGATGGGCACTTTGGGGGATGATGCTTTGGACAGTCAGACAGTGGTGACTGTCCATCCGCCCATGCATGCAGAAGGGGAGTTTGGGGGATCCCAGCAGGACATGTTTGTGGAGGGGGAGGATGATGATGACATTGTGAAGGACAAAGACTGGTTGCCAGGTCCTAGGAGTGGGGATGTCATCAGCTCTGAGGAGGAGGAGAAGGATGCGTCTGTGGGCCTTGCTAGAAGGATCAGCATCGCAGGCATGGGCAGGATCACAAGTGGGCGTGGTATGCAGGCCACACAGCGTGCTGATCAGGAGACGAGTTCTGCCAGTGCCACCACCAGCCGCACCAAGAACCCCCCCAACCACCACAGGGAGACCAGCAGCAGCAGCACCTTCCAGCCGAAGGGGCAACTTCACCTCCCCAATATGGAATTTTTTCACCCTTCCATATTTGGAGTGCAAGTATGCCACCTGCAACCAGTGCCGCAAGCAGCTCAGCAGAGGGAAGGAGCCCTCTGCGTTTGGCACCACCTCTCTGGTCAACCACCTTGCAGGGAAACACTTTCACGAGCATAAGGAGTTCGTGAAGTTGAAGGAAGCTGGCAGTGGCAGTGGCAGACCCGCCACCACTGCGAAGCCGTCGGCAGCAGGAGTGCGTCAGCAACGCACTGCTCCTCCTCCCTCTGCAACTCCTGCCACCGACACTGAGGCCTGTTCTGGCAGCCAGTCCTCAGTGGCCTCCTCTGCTCCCTCCACTGCTTCCCGTGCCAGCAAAAGACCTCGCCAGACCCTGCTCAGCGACACCTTCCAGGGGGTGGTCAGGGTTCTGCCTCCCAGCAGCCGTCGCGTGCGTCAGCTGAACGGCTTGCTGGCACGGGCCATGTGCTCCCAACTCCTGCCTTATTCCCTTGTGCAGGAGGGGAGCGACATGCGTGCGCTCCTGATGTGTGCAGCCCCCGATTGTCCAATCCCCAGCCGACATTATTTTGCACGCACGGCCATCCCTGCACTTCACCGCTCTGTGATGGCCAATGTCGGGAGAGGGCTGGAGCACGCGGTGGGTCAACGGGTCCACGTCACCATGGACTCGTGGAGCAGCCGGTTTGGGACAGGCCGCTATCTGTCCTTCACCGCGCATTGGGTCAGCTTGGTGGAAGGGGGTAAGGAGGGGGGAGCAGCATCAGGCACTGTCAGAGCAGCAGCAGCACCAACAACGCAGTGGTGCCACCATGCAGGGTCAGCGGAACAGCAGCAGGTTCCTCTGATCCGCTTCCATCCTCCGCCACACCAGCCCAAACCCCCCGCCTCAGCAGCAGCGTGAAGCCCCGCCACTGCCAAGCGCTGCTGGAATTGGTCAGCCTGGGGAAGACCAAACTGACGGCGAACCACGTCCTGGCCAAACTCCGAGAGCAGGAGAGGAATGGCTGACCCCCAGAGGCCTCAGAGTCGGAGAGGTGGTGTCCGACAATGGGGCAAACCTGGTCGCTGCCATCAGCAGGGGAGACCTGACCCACATCCCCTGCCTGGCGCACGTCCTGAACCTGGTAGTCCAAAAGTCCCTGCGGACCTACCAGGGGATGGACCGACTCCTTGAGGCGGCAAGGAAGGTTGTGCATCACTTCTGGCACTCGCCTGCAGCCGTGGCGAGCCTGGAAGAGGTGCAGAAGGAGCTGCACTTGCCACAGCACCGGCTCATGCTCGATGTTCCAACTCGCTGGAACTCCACCCTGGCGATGTTGGAGCGTCTGGTTGAACAGAGGCAGGCTGTCAGCCAGTACGTTCAGAGGCAGAACAAGGTCCTCCAACACCCGAGGCTGAGACAGCAAAGTGCACCCCTCCATCCCTGCCACCCCAGCCGTCACACACTGATTGCTATTAGACTAAGAGGCGCCACAGGGCCCACAACCTCCCCAACACCTTAATATCTAGTTATCTGGCTTGCAGCCACTGCTATGTATCCCCTTTTCTTATTTCTTTCTGCTTCAAACACAATTAGCAATGACAGCTGAATGAATTCTGCGCCCCCTCCTACACTGCGCCCTGAGGCTGGAGCCTCTCCAGTCTATGCCTCGGCCCGGCCCTGAGTACGTTGCACGAGCAACAGTTGCCTCCCTCACTGCAACTAGGCGTGCCGCCACCAACCTCCCGTCCATCATCTCCACGGAGGACTGGGGGCACATGCAGCAGGTGTGCTCAGTCCTGGCACCCTTCCTGCAGGCCACCAACATGGTGAGCAGGGACCATGCAATGGTGTGCGAGTGGGTGCCCATGGTGTGTGTGCTGGACAGGGCCCTGTATGCACTGCTGGAAGAGGGAGCGGCAGCCTTGGACCAGCAGGAGCTGCAGGCAGCTTCACAGGCCACTTCTGAGGAGGAGGGCTCGGAGTTGGTGGAGGTCCCTGACCTTGCTGCTGATGAGGGGGAGCAGCAGAGCACAGCTGGACTGGTGCAGGGGTGGAGAGAGGATGAGGTGGAGGAGGCAGAGGAGGACAGCAATGTCGGCTCTGGGGCTGCCGATGATGTGCCAACAGACGTGGCCAGACTGTTCCCAATGGCAGCGCACATGCTGAGGTGCCTGCGCAAGGACCCAAGGGTGATCCAGATGAAGCAGAGGGAGGACATCTGGATCTGCATGATGCTGGACCCACGTCTGAAGGGGAAGCTCAGCCAGTTCCTGCCTGCAGAAGGAGACCGGGCGCAACAAATTAGGGATTTGCAGCTGTCCCTTGTTGAGCGCTTGGAGGAAGCCTTCCCTGAGCCATCCACCCCCACTGTCCAGCCAGTACAGAGGCAGCAGCAGGTGCCTGCATCCACCAGCAGCAAGCGCTCGTGCACCACAGACCTGCTGTCTCTGACCCAAGAGCTCTACATGAGTGTAGAGCTGCCAAGGACTAGAGAGGAGGTGTCTGCAGCAGCATCCTTCTCCAGTCACAGGCAGCGCTTGACCCGCATGGTGGCTGACTACATGGGGTCCTTCAGCGGGCTTGACAGCGTGGCCCCTGTTGATCCCATGGAGTATTGGGTCAAGCACCTGCCGATCTGGAGCGAGCTTGCGCAGTACGCCCTGGAAGTGCTCTCCTGCCCCCCTTCCAGCGTACTGTCAGAGCGTTGCTTCAGACGGTGGAGTCGTCACTGAGAAGCGATCTCGTCTGTCTCACAAGTCTGTGGACAGACTGACGTTTCTCAAAATGAACCAGGCTTGGGTGGAAGGCGAATTCATGGCCCCTGTTGTCGGCGAGAGGGGTACATGAAGTGACGACTGGCACACACACATACACCTGCTGCTGCTGCTGTTATATTTCATCCTGCTGTCTGTGTCTCCACTGCCAGGGAACACATTACAAGGTGCTGCTGCCCAAGCTATTACGTTCAACAATAGCTGCATTAATTTGAAGAAAAAAAAAATTGTACTTATTTTAGAGGTGTCCGGGTTGAAAACTGTGCTGTCCCAATTGTGTATTGGACACAATGTGGGCTTCACGACCGCTGTCTGGAACCTCATGCTGTGTATTTACGGCCCTGGAACCACCGCTAGGACCCAGGGCCTACTATGTCTCGCTGCCTGCCCTCCTGCCTGCTGCCAAATGCCAGTCTGCCACACACACTTATCCTCCTCACGTTGCCTGCTGTTATATTTCCTCCTGCTGTCTGTGTCTCCTCTCCACTGCCAGGGAACACATTACAAGGTGCTGCTGCCCAAGCGCCACCAGCTAGTACGCTCAACAATAGCTGCATTATTTTAAATTAAAAAAAAAATTGAAATTATTTTAGAGGTGTCCGGGTTGAAAACTGTGCTGTCCCAATTGTGTATTGGACACAATGTGGGCTTCACGACCGCTGTCTGGAACCTCATGCTGTGTATTTACGGCCCTGGAACCACCGTTAGGACCCAGGGCCTATTATGTCAGTCACATCACACTGCCTGACACACATTACTCCTCCTCCTGTAGCTGCATTGAGCTTATGCTGTCTGTGTGCTGCTACCACTGCCAGGGAGAACAGAAGAAGAACTATTTTCTGCTGCCACCCACTCTCCTACCAGCTATTACCACCACACTACAATAGCTGCAACTACTTCCTTCTCCTGCTGATGTATGTGTTTTACCACCGCCAGGGTACACAGAAAAAGGTGCTGTAGCTTGCAATGTTCCACTACCTACCTATTATGCCATCAACACAAATATAACTATGGTAAAATAAAATATTTCCACAAATGAATTAAAAAAAATATTAGAAAAGAATGAAAAACCAAGACACATAATATAATGATAGAGAAGAAGAGGAAGAAGAAGATGAAGAAGAAGAAGATATAGAAGAAGAAGATGAAGAAGACGAAGAAGATATAGAAGAAGAAGATATAGAAGATGAAGAAGATATAGAAGAAGAAGAAGAAGAAGAAGAAGAAGAAGAAGAAGAAGATATAGAAGAAGAGGAAGAAGAAGAAGAAGATATAGAAGAAGAAGATATAGAAGAAGATGAAGAAGAAGAAGAAGATATAGAAGAAGAAGAAGAAGAAGAAGAAGAAGAAGAAGAAGAAGATATAGAAGAAGAAGATATAGAAGAAGATGAAGAAGATGATGAAGAAGAAGAAGATATAGAAGAAGATGAAGAAGAAGATATAGAAGAAGAAGATATAGAAGAAGAAAATATATAGAAGAAGAAGAAGAAGATGAAGAAGAAGATGAAGAAGAAGAAGAAGAAGAAGAAGAAGAAGAAGATATAGAAGAAGATGAAGAAGATGAAGAAGAAGAAGAAGATATAGAAGAAGAAGAAGAAGAAGAAGAAGAAGAAGAAGAAGAAGAAGAAGAAGAAGAAGAAGAAGAAGAAGAAGAAGAAGAAGAAGAAGAAGAAGAAGAAGAAGAAGAAGAAGAAGAAGATATAGAAGAAGAAGATGAAGAAGATATAGAAGAAGAAGATATAGAAGAAGAAAATATATAGAAGAAGAAGACGAAGATGAAGAAGAAGAAGATGAAGAAGAAGATGAAGAAGAAGAAGATGAAGAAGAAGATGAAGAAGAAGAAGAAGAAGAAGAAGAAGAAGAAGAAGAAGAAGAAGAAGATATAGAAGATATAGAAGAAGAAGAAGATATAGAAGAAGAAGATATAGAAGAAGAAGAAGATATAGAAGAAGAAGAAGATATAGAAGAAGAAGAAGATATAGAAGAAGAAGATATAGAAGAAGAAGAAGAAGATATCGAAGAAGAAGAAGAAGAAGATGTAGAAGAAGAAGAAAAAGAAGAAGAAGATATCGAAGAAGAAGAAGATGTAGAAGAAGAAGAAAAAGAAGAAGAAGATATAGAAGAAGAAGAAGATATAGAAGAAGACGACGTAAATGAAGACTTCCAACACCCATTTTGGACACACCTTCTCATGCAAACACTTTTCATGAAGTTATTTAACTATTTTTGATACCTTTTTTATAACTACTACATCACCACATAATCACTTGATGTTTTTCTTCATAAAAAAGGTGGTTTCATGCATCATTGACCTCCAAACAAGTTTTACAAGCTATTTAAGGCCAGCTCGAATATTTTACTCGAATACAGACTCGGATAGTGACGTCGGATATCCGAGGTCGAATCGGATATTCGATTACATCGGATATTGAACTTCGAGTGAATTCGGATAGTTTACTATCCGAATTTGACCAAACTCGAATAGGATAATGAGGTATCCGAGCAACACTGGCAGTAGACAGACTTAGTTGATCAAGCAGGATAGGATAAAAGATTTTGGTCAATAGGACAGGAATCGGCTACTGTCTATGGATCATTCGATCAACACAGAATCGTTTTATTGCGTTCAGAGCATGAAGGTACATCATTGGTCAGATCACACAGGATAATGCTTGTAGTGTGTGGGCCACTAGTCAATTGACTATTGGTCAACCACACTGAAGTTGATCACCCAATAAAGTCAATCACTTAGTGCACTGAATCAAAATTGCTAGATGTATGGCTTCCTTAAGTCTTTCAAAGAGAGATTATGGGGGCGGGGCGACGAGGAGAAGATCGGACAGTGCACAAAGCTATGTGGATCCAGCATGGACATACCTCCTCTGTACCTACCTTATGTAGCTTTGCCTCAGGTCAGGTGTGCTTTAAGACAGCTTTTCTAATTTCATTCTTTTATGGGTTTTTTTGTTTTTTTGTGTGTAAAGGATAGTATATAAATACATCACACATAAATAATAAAGCACAGGACAAATTAAAGATAAGAAGGTAAGTGTTGGTTTACCTTCTGAGGAATTCCCAACAGATGAGTTGTGTAAGAATCTGTGAGTTTCTTGCAATGTAGAAGCCTCATCCACTTCAGAACCAATGTTTCAGCAGAAGTCTATATTCAGAGTTCTCCCTTATATTCTAAGAGAACTGGATTTTGAATAATCATTGGAACATTGTGTTTTCTCAAAGGTCAGTTAGTGTACAGACCGAGAGTCATAACAACGCTTCCATGAAAGCAGGGAGGACTGGAAGAACTCCAAGTATAGCTTGAAATTTCCGATTTTGTGCAATATATGGGCTTTCAATCATTCAATCATGGAAGCCAACAGAAAGATCCTATTGGGATTGACATCCATAAAACTCCCACGGTCCACCTACTGTGGGATGTGACTAAGTAACCCTTGGTAAACTAGATGTTTCCCAATAGATAAGAGCAATCCCTAGTTTCATAGGTACTTTTACTTAACTTCACTTCACTTTACAGTTTCCTTTCTCTTTGCGGTATGGTAGTTTGTGTAGCCTAGTTTGGATTACTTCTGATAGAAGGTAGTTCAGTTTAGTAGTGCTGACTTCTGATTGCAACGCCGCTACATCAAGATCTGCAATGATATTCATATTCTTGCTTTGCTGCTGTAACTAAAAGGATTGAGGATATGAACACCTTGTATTCCTGATTGAATCCAATGAAATTCTTAACCTCCCTGGCGGTAATCCCGAACTCAGCTCAGGCTAGCTGCCGGAGGCTTAATGGAAGTGAATAGAGGCAGGCGGGAGTTTTAACATACCTCCCAGGCGATCCAGACGTCGGTAGCCTTTCTATTTCCTGTCCTCGGAGGCTCTGAGTCACTCTGGTGAGATCACCGTCATTGATCTCACCAAAGTGTTACAGCGCCACCTGGAGGATGGAGGTAAAATTGCAGCACTGGAGCCCAGGGAGGTGATTTTAGGGTCTGAAATGTTCTGAAAAGACCCTAAAACCTGTAACTAATCACACCGCCAGGGAGGTTAAACTGCTTTTTGGGCGTCCATGGTCCACATCGATCTGCTACAGCTGTGTGAATGTCCAAGTTGATAAGAGACATTGGGCTTGATTCACAAAACTGTGTTAACTGCTATAATAGTAGTTGTCACGTGAGCTGCTGCTCACCGAGGTTTTCACACGAACAGCGTGACTTCACGTGATAAGCAGAGGTTTGCACGCGATCACATGCACTTTTCACGTACGACCATTTGATCACTGGTGCCGATGGTAACTAAGAATAGCCCCCAAAAATGACAAGTTGGTGGTTAAAGTATAAAGTTAAAGTAGGAGTGCAATTTGGTCTTAGGACAAAGGGAAGTGGCTTAAGGTAGCGCATATGCTTGTCGGAATAAATACGTTTTTAGAGAGCGTTTAAAGGTAACAAAGGTTGGCGAGTGACGGATGTGTTGTGGGAGGGCATTCCAGAGAAGGGGTGAAGCGCGTGCAAAATCTTGTAAACGTGAATGTGAGGAGGTGATTCTAGAGGAGGACAACGATCGTTTGCAGATCTGAGATTGCGATTGGGTTTGTATCTGGAAATTAGTGATGATATGTATCGGGGAGAGAGATTGTGGAGAGCTTTGTAGATTAGGGTTAGGAGTTTGAACTGGATCCTCTGGTTAATTGGCAGCCAGTGAAGAGCTTGACAGAGAGGGTCAGCAGAGGAAGATCGAGACGAAAGATGAATGAGATGAGCAGCTGAGTTCACTACCGACTGGAGCGGGGCCGGTCTGTTAGAAGGTAGTCCACAAAGTAGTATGTTGCAGTAGTCCAGATGAGAAATTATAAGAGCATGTATTAACATTTTAGTTGTGTCTTGAGTGAGAAAGGATCTAAGATTTCTTAGGAAGTCCCTGCAATATACTACATGGCAACTGCAGGAATTACTTGCTAAGAAGCACTCCTGTGTTGTGGAACAATTAGAGTTGCTAAGGCAACTTGCATTTCTGCAAAAATTGGCATTATTTTCTTTCTCAATTAAAAATGGGGGGAGGAAGGGTATACTGACAACAATGTAAATGGAGACTGTACTGGTTAGTACCAGTACAGTCTCCATTTACATTGTTGTCAGTACCAGTACAGTCTCCATTTACATTGTTGTCAGTATACCCTTCCTCCCCCCATTTTTAATTGAGAAAGAAAATAATGCCAATTTTTGCAGAAATGCAAGTTGCCTTAGCAACTCTAATTGTTCCACAACACAGGAGTGCTTCTTAGCAAGTAATTCCTCCAGTTGCCATGTAGTATATTGCAGGGACTTCCTAAGAAATCTTAGATCCTTTCTCACTCAAGACACAACTAAAATGTTAATACATGCTCTTATAATTTCTCGTCTGGACTACTGCAACATACTACTTTGTGGACTACCTTCTAACAGACCGGCCCCGCTCCAGTCGGTAGTGAACTCAGCTGCTCGTCTCATTCATCTTTCTTCTCGATCTTCCTCTGCTGACCCTCTCTGTCAAGCTCTTCACTGGCTGCCAAAATTAACCAGAGGATCCAATTCAAACTCCTAACCCT
This sequence comes from Hyperolius riggenbachi, assembly GCF_040937935.1. Classification (NCBI taxonomy): domain Eukaryota; kingdom Metazoa; phylum Chordata; class Amphibia; order Anura; family Hyperoliidae; genus Hyperolius; species Hyperolius riggenbachi. Next base: position 500,449,793 of record NC_090649.1, read on the forward strand.
AACCTACAAAGCTCTCCACAATCTCTCTCCCCGGTACATATCCTCACTAATTTCCAGATACAAACCCAATCGCAATCTCAAATCTGCACATGATCTTCTGTTGTCCTCCTCTAGAATCACCTCCTCACATTCCCGCTTACAAGATTTTGCACACGCTTCACCCCTTCTCTGGAATCCCCTCCCACAACACATCCGTCACTCGCCAACCTTTGTTACCTTTAAAGGGAAGGTTCAAGCAAAAAAAAAAATGAGATTCACTTACCTGGGGCTTCTACCAGCCCCATGCAGCCATCCTGTGCCCTCGTAGTAACTCACTGCTGCTCCAGTCCCCCGCTGGCAGCTTTCTGACCTCGGAGGTCAGGGCCACATTGCATACATTTTTACGCATTCCAGCTAGTGCAGGAACAAAAATGTACGCGTTTCACCACTAACGCGTAAAAATGTATGTGTTAATGTTCATGCACTAGCGGGAATGTCTAAAAATGTACGAAATTTGGCCCTGACCTCCGAGGTCAGAAAGCTGCCAGCGGGGGACTGGAGCAGCAGTGAGTGACTACGAGGGCACAGGATGGCTGCATGGGGCTGGTAGAAGCTCCAGGTAAGTGAATCTAATTTTTTTTTTTTGCTTGGACCTTCCCTTTAAACTTTCTCTAAAAACGTATTTGTTCCGACAAGCATATGCGCTACCTTAAGCCACTTCCCTTTGTCCTAAGACCAAATTGCACTCCTACTAGGTATCCTAATTCCTAAAACGCACAGCCTTTATATATTTTATCGTATACTACCCCTCCTCTTGTTTCCCCCCATTCCCTTTAGATTGTAAGCTCACAAGGGCAGGGCTCTCTCCCCCTTTTGTGTATTGGAAATCATTATACATTTTATTCATCATGTTTATTATCACTGTCATTACCAAGTCTATATTTTGTATTCTGTATTTTGTATAATTTTTTGTATTTTGTCACTGATTATGTATCTTGTATATTAGTGTACACTATTGTCTGTATTATTATGTACCCCATGCTCGTTTCTTACTTTGTACAGCGCCACAGAATATGCTGGCACTTTATAAATCATTAATAATAATAATAGTTCTTCCTGGGACTGGTGACCTTGGGGTTGATAAACCAGCCGGCATTAACAGTTCTGTGTAGGGTTAGGGTTGGTGAATTGACCCCCGTAAGAGAAGATGCTACTATACCAGACAGGTGTTATTTACATTCTAAAGACTGGATTTCGGTTATGCAGGAGTGGTATGTGATATGAGATATGCGATATGAGATATGCGATATGTGATATGAGATATGTGATATGAGATATGCGATATGAGATATGAGATATGTGATATGAGATATGTGATATGAGATATGCGATATGAGATATGTGATATGAGATATGCGATATGAGATATGAGATATGTGATATGAGATATGTGATATGAGATATGTGATATGAGATATGCGATATGAGATATGCGATATGAGATATGTGATATCAGAGGGAAATGGAGGTGGGGGGCATTTTCCAATTGTGTAGAATTGGTTTTATATTTATTTACATTGGGGACCAGGAAGAGGGATAGGTTATGTCTAGAAATTATAATGAGGGGGCTAAACGTCAAGCATGGGGATTATAATGAGGGGCAAGTTAGGGCATAGTAACAAGACTTTAATCAATGCTACAATGGCTGGAGACGTGACTATTCCTGCGATTACAAGTGATGAGAGCGGAACCAAATGTGATGAGCTGGATATGAGTTCTCATGGAATTCCTGTAATGTTCCCAAGAATGTCCAGCAGGGCCCCACTAACAGCCAAGTCTAACTCTAAAAGGGCCCCACTAACAGCCAGGGCCGGATTTGCATTTCACCACCCAAGGCCCACTCCCCTTCCTGTGCTGTCCCCCCCCCCCCCCCTACGTCTTGTTTCCCTGTTTTTCCCTCCCCCTGCCACCCATCCTGTGCTGTTCTCCCCCTGTCCTGTAATGCCTTCACTGCTGCAAATCAGGTCTGCACTGTCATTTACATGTTTGGTAACCTAACTGCCTTAGTGTGTCAGCCCACTTCCCGCCCCTTGCATTCTGGTGCCATAGGTCATGGCCTTTGTGGCCTTGCCTCAAATCTGGCCATGCTAACAGCACAGTCCACAGTCCTGAGCAGCACAGTCTAGCAGCATCCCACTAACAGCACAGTCCACAGTCCTGAGCAGCACAGTCCAGCAGCATCCCACTAACAGCACAGTCCACAGTCCTGAGCAGCACAGTCCAGCAGCATCCCACTAACAGCACAGTCCACAGTCCTGAGCAGCACAGTCCAGCAGGGTGCCACTAACAGCACAGTCCACAGTCCTGAGCAGCACAGTCCAGCAGCATCCCACTAACAACACAGTCCACAGTCCTGAGCACCACAGTCCAGCAGCATCCCACTAACAGCACAGTCCACAGTCCTGAGCAGCACAGTCCAGCAGGGTGCCACTATCAGCACAGTCCTGAGCAGCACAGTCCAGCAGGGCCCCACTATCAGCACAGTAAGTGGTGGAGGGATGGTTTCCTCTCTGAATTTTGAATCTTAAAGCCACTAATCTTTCCTTTATTTTCTGTCCTTTGAAGCTCATTCTGTCAGCATCTGTTTTCCCTACGAATCACTGACATGTATCGTCCTCCCTGACTGGCCTTCCTCATTCTTTCACCAACATGTATCGTCCTCCCTGCCTGGCCTTCCTCATTCTTTCACCGACATGTATCGTCCTCCATGCCTGGCCTTCCTCATTCTTTCACCGACATGTATCGTCCTCCCTGACTGGCCTTCCTCATTCTTTCACCGACATGTATCGTTCCTCATTCTTTCACCGACATGTATCGTCCTCCCTGACTGGCCTTCCTTGTTTCTTTCACCGACATGTATCGTCCTCCATGCCTGGCCTTCCTCATTCTTTCACCGACATGTATCGTCCTCCCTGACTGGCCTTCCTCATTCTTTCACCGACATGTATCGTTCCTCATTCTTTCACCGACATGTATCGTCCTCCCTGACTGGCCTTCCTTGTTTCTTTCACCGACATGTATCGTCCTCCCTGACTGGCCTTCCTCATTCTTTCACCGATATGTATCGTCCTCCCTGACTGGCCTTCCTCATTCTTTTACCGACATGTATCGCCCTCCCTGCCTGGCCTTCCTCATTCTTTCACCGACATGTATCGTCCTCCCTGCCTGGCCTTCCTCATTCTTTCACAGACATGTATCGTCCTCCCTGACTGGCCTTCCTCATTCTTTCACCAACATGTATCGTCCTCCCTGACTGGCCTTCCTCATTCTTTCGCCGACATGTATCGTCCTCCCTGACTGGCCTTCCTCATTCTTTCACCGATATGTATCGTCCTCCCTGACTGGCCTTCCTCATTCTTTCACCGACATGTATCGTCCTCCCTGACTGGCCTTCCTCATTCTTTCACCGACATGTATCGTCCTCCCTGACTGGCCTTCCTCATTCTTTCACCGACATGTATCGTCCTACTGCCTGGCCTTACTCATTCTTTCACCGACATGTATCATCCTCCCTGACTGGCCTTCCTCATTCTTTCACCGATATGTATCGTCCTCCCTGACTGGCCTTCCTCATTCTTTCACCGACATGTATTGTCCTCCCTGCCTGGCCTTCCTCATTCTTTCACCGACATGTATCGTCCTCCCTGCCTGGCCTTCCTCATTCTTTCACCGACATGTATCGTCCTCCCTGCCTGGCCTTCCTCATTCTTTCACCGACATGTATCGTCCTCCCTGACTGGCCTTCCTCATTCTTTCACCGACATGTATCGCCCTCCCTGCCTGGCCTTCCTTATTCTTTCACCGACATGTATCGTCATCCCTGCCTGGCCTTCCTCATTCTTTCACCGACATGTATTGTCCTCCCTGACTGGCCTTCCTCATTCTTTCACCAACATGTATCGTCCTCCCTGACTGGCCTTCCTCATTCTTTCACCGATATGTATCGTCCTCCCTGACTGGCCTTCCTCATTCTTTCACCGACATGTATCGTCCTCCCTGACTGGCCTTCCTCATTCTTTCACCGACATGTATCGTCCTCCCTGACTGGCCTTCCTCATTCTTTCACCGACATGTATCGTCCTCCCTGACTGGCCTTCCTCATTCTTTCACCAACATGTATCGTCCTACTGCCTGGCCTTACTCATTCGTTCACCGACATGTATCATCCTCCCTGACTGGCCTTCCTCATTCTTTCACCGATATGTATCGTCCTCCCTGACTGGCCTTCCTCATTCTTTCACCAACATGTATCGTCCTCCATGCCTGGCCTTCCTCATTCTTTCACCGACATGTATCGCCCTCCCTGCCTGGCCTTCCTCATTCTTTCACCGACATGTATCGTCCTCCCTGACTGGCCTTCCTCATTCTTTCACCGACATGTATCGTCCTCCCTGACTGGCCTTACTTATTCTTTCACCGATATGTATCGTCCTCCCTGATTGGCCTTCCTCATTCTTTCACCGACATGTATCATCCTCCCTTACTGGCCTTCCTCATTCTTTCACCGACATGTATCGTCCTACTGCCTGACCTTACTCATTCTTTCACCAACATGTATCGTCCTCCCTGCCTGGCCTCCCTCATTCTTTCACCAACATGTATCGTCCTCCCTGCTTGGCCTTCCTCATTCTTTCACCGACGTGTATCGTCCTCCCTGCTTGGCCTTCCTCATTCTTTCATTGACATGTATCGTCCTCCCTGACTGGCCTTCCGCATTCTTTCACCGACATGTATCGTCCTCCCTGCCTGGCCTTCCTCATTCTTTCACCGACATGTATCGTCCTACTGCCTGGCCTTCCTCATTCTTTCACCGACATGTATCGTCCTCCCTGCCTGGCCTTCCTCATTCTTTCACCGACATGTATCGTCCTCCCTGACTGGCCTTCCTCATTCTTTCACCGACATGTATCGTCCTCCCTGACTGGCCTTCCTCATTCTTTCACCGACATGTATCGTCCTCTCTGCTTGGCTTTCCTCATTCTTTCACCGACATGTATCATCCTCCCTGACTGGCCTTCCTCATTCTTTCACCGACATGTACCGTCCTCCCTGCCTGGCCTTCCTCATTCTTTCACCGACTTGTATCGTCCTCCCTGCCTGGCCTTCCTCATTCTTTCACCGACATGTACCGTCCTCCCTGCCTGGCCTTCCTCATTCTTTCACCGACTTGTATCGTCCTCTCTGACTGGCCTTCCTTGTTTGTTTCACCGACATGTATCGTCCTCCCTGCCTGGCCTTCCTCATTCTTTCACCGACATGTATCGTCCTACTGCCTGGCCTTACTCATTCTTTCATTGACATGTATCGTCCTCCCTGCTTGGCCTTCCTCATTCTTTCACCGACATGTATCGTCCTCCCTGCTTGGCCTTCCTCATTCTTTCACCGACATGTATCGTCCTCCCTGACTGGCCTTCCTCATTCTTTCACCGACATGTATCGTCGTCCCTGATTGGCCTTCCTCATTTCTTTCACTGTCATCTCAATTATCTTTATGGACCATTTCAGCCACCCCACGGCCATCACATTCCCTCACTACTCATCCTGCGGGCTTCCTAAGTGGTCTTCTGCCTCATTTACACTAATGATCACACACTCCACTTCACCTTTTCCTGTTTCTGGTTCAGATATTGCCCATTTTCGTTTCTCTGGTGATAATCTGTTAACATTCCCCTTTCCATGTTGTGTCATTGCTCAGTGAGCCTGGCAGGGAGTCGCACACCGCTACACCAGTCATGGGCTCATTTGCAACCTTTATTGGTGCTTAATCAGTAAACCTGGCAGACCAAATGCAGAAAACTGCTAAAGAGGTATTCCAGCATTGTTAACCACTGAATGAGAAAAAGCTCAGGAGATCAGGACTCTCATTGCTGAAAGCAAAAAATACAATACAAAAAAAAAAAAAGAGGGATCTGCAAGGGCCTCTGTGTCGGGGGGGGGGGGGGGGGCGGAGGGAAGGGAGAAGCAGGGGCCGCTGTTTGTGTGTTGGGGTGTGGCGGCAGTGACAGGTGCCGCTGCGTCGGGGAGGGGGGGTAGCTGCAGAGACCGTTGCCGCTGCATGGGGGGGGGTGAAGGGAGCAGTGGGGGCCTCTGTATCAGGAGTGGAGGGAGCAGTAGGGGCTGCTGCTTGTGTGTTGTGGTGGGACGGAGGAAGTGGCAGGTGCTGGTGCATTGAGAGGTGGAGCAGCAGGTGATGCTGTTTGTGTGTTGTGGTGGGGCAGAGGGAGTGACAGGTGCCGCTGCATCAGGGGGTGGGGTAGCTGCAGGGACCGCTGCATGGGGGGGTGAAGGAAGCAGTAGGGGCCTCTGTATCAGGGGTGGAAGGAGCGGCAGGGGCCACTGTTTGTGTGTTGGGGTGGGACGGAGGAAGTGACAGGTGCTGCTATGTCGGGGGGGGGGGGGGATAGCTGCAGGGACCGCTGCATGGGGGGGTGAAGAGAGCAGTAGGGGCCTCTGTATGAGGGGTGGAAGGAGCGGCAGGGGCCACTGTTTGTGTTTTGGGGTAGGGCGGAGGAAGTCCCGCTATGTCTGCAAAGCACTTTGGGAGCCCTGTCCCTCTATCCCTCTTTCAGGACTTTGTCCCTCTTTCTATGTAAATATATATATTTCTCTACTGAAGAATGTGTTTAATTGGCTCTAAACTTTATTCCCAACCTTTAAATTGATATATTTCTTGCTAGCTGGTCGCCCAGCGTTGCCCGGGTATGTAATTGGCTAGTGTTAGCTCTGTGCACTTTTTCTAATCCTAACACACAATTACTCAAGGATGACCTAGTTTGTGAGCTTTGCGGTCTTTGGCATCAATAATTGGCATTGAAATGAAATAAATCTAATTGGCTGTGGCTCCACTCCTTTGAAAATCAATAGGTGAATTTTGATTAGGTTTTGTAGGCTCCACCCACTTTTCTGAATATTAATCCCAGTCACCCAGTGACCAACTGTGCAAAGTGTAAGAACCCTGCCATTGACAGACAGTGTAAGAATGGCTGCAGTTTACATTCTGGCAGTTAACTTTGTATTTTTCTCCACCCACTGATGTCCTAATGTTTCCCGGGTATGTATTTGGCTGCTGATGGCTGTGGCCACTTTTTTAACCCTAACACACAATTGTCAATAGTCAATGACCAAGTTTGTGAGATTTGTGGTCTTTGGCATGAATAATTTTCATTGAAATGAAACACATCTGATTCGCTGTTTGTGGCCCCACCCCTTTTCTAAATATTTAACCCCAGTCACCCAATAACCAACTGTACCAGGTTTGAGGCTTGTGCCATTAACAGTGCAAAAATGGCAGCAATTAAATATTTGCCTTGAAAATCAATAGGTGAATTGTGATTGGTTTTTGTAGGCTCCACCCACTTTTCTGAATAATAATCCCAGTCACCCAGTGACCAACTCTGCAAAGTTTTAGAACCCTACCATTAATAGTGTAAGAATGGCTGCAGTTTACATTTTCCCAGTGAAATGTGTGTTTGTCTCCGTCCCCTGATTACCCGGTGTTGCCCAGGTATGTATTTGGATGATGTTGGCTGCACCCACGTTTTCTAACCCTAACACAAAATTACTTAATGACCAAGTTTGTGAGCTTTGCGGTCTTTGGCATCAATAATTTGCATTGAAATAAAATAAATCTGATTGGCTGTGGCTCCACCCCTTTTCTGAATTTGAACCCCAATCACCCAATGACCAACTGTACCAGGTACAGGTGATTAACAGTGCAAGAATCGCATCAATTAAACATTCCCCTTAAAGATTAATAGGTGGATTTTGATTGGCTTTTGTAGGCTCCACCCACTTTTCTGAATATTAATCTCAGTCACCCAGTGACCAACTGTGCAAAGTTTGAGAACCCTACCATTAATAGTGTAAGAATTGCTGCAGTTTACATTTTCTCAGTGAAATTTGTATTTGTCTCCGCCTACTGATGACCCAGCATTGCCCGATTATGTATTTGGCTGGTGTTGGCTGCGCCCACTTTTCCTAACCCTAACACACAATTACTCAATTACTCAATGACCAAGTTTGTGAGCTTTGCGGTCTTTAGCATCCAGGGCCGGTTTAAGCAACAATGGGGCCCCAGGGCAAAATAAACCTGGGGGGCCCCCCCAACATATACCCCGGAACAAAAATCGGCATTAGGGGACCTTTTTTGCAGCTGGTATAGTCAGGGTATGACGTCCCAATCGGTCAGAGCTCCACATTCTGGCTATCCCAGCCTGCATGGGGTACAAGGGGTTACAAAGTTTCAGGAGGGGGGACCCCACATAATTAAAAAAAAAAAAAAATTCCCACACTCTAAACATAAAAAAAAATTGGGAAAATAGGAAAAAAATACCAGGGATCTTCATACAGCCATATGGCGGCTGTATAGCGATCCCTGGCCAAAGCGCTGCGGCTGCGTATAGACCCCCTGGAAACCCCATCAGGAAATTTATTGCGCTTTCATTTGATACATGTAAAATTACTCTACCGTTAGGTTTGCTACTGAAAGTGACATTTACCGCATTTAAAACTATACTTTTTTCCTTCTAAATTTTAAAATCGATTTTCTCAAAAACTATAAGGTCTTTTTGAAAAATTGTTTTTTCCTCGTATTTCTAATGATCTCCTTAACATATCCTGCAAATTTAGGATTTCTAGCATTTAAGGTGGATTTGCTATTAACCATTAAAGTCGGCAGGTTTTTAAATGTTTTGTTTTCCCTTTGAAACTTTAAAATCGTTTTTCTCAAAAACTATAAGGCCGATTTGCAAAAAATTTTTTCCTCTTGTAGCCACTGGGCGCCCCTACAAGCTCTGGGGCCCTGGGGCAGCTGCCTGCTTTGCCTTAATGGTAGCGCCGGCCCTGTTAGCATCAATAACCTGCATTAAAATTTAAAATGAAACTTGGCTGTTTGGGGCTCCACCCCCTTATATAAATTTAAACCCCAGTCACGCAATGATCAACTGACCAGGTTTGAGGCTTGTGCCATTAACAGTGCAAGAATGGTGTTAGAATTTAAGTAGGCCTCAGTTACTTGGCCTGAGTTCAGGTAAAAGGCTTGTCCGCAGAGTATGTCTTTAACATAAATAAAGTGTCTTGTGATGCAGGCAGAGACATCTCAGTGTCTGCTTGAATAAACAAGCAGATACTGAGAACATCGGAGAACATGTTCCTGAAAGAAGGTCACAGGCCTACACTGACCTCAGCATGTACACCACAAGAACAGTAAACATAGGCCATGTTTTCTAAACTTGCGCAAAAGGTGGATCAGCGCAACACCAGGCCGCCTCCGAATGGCCTCCATCAGAGATGCGCTAAGCCCCCCCCCCCCCCCCCCCCAGGAACTACAAACGCACGTTGAACCCAAACAGAAGCTCTGCATATACACCAAAAGCATGGCTGTTAAGTGGGAGCAGCTGACCAAAAACGAATTACATTAGTACATAGCAAGGAAATGAGCAGCGCTACTTAAAAACAGACTAGTGCCTACCTGCAAAAGAGTGCAAGCCCCACTTGTGGGATATAATACACACCGAGCATACACCGAGCTCTAGTGGTAGACAGGTCATGTGTATGCTAGGTGTGTATTATATCCCACAAGTGGGGCTTGCACTGTTTTGCAGGTAGGCACTAGTCTGTTTTTAAGTAGCGCTGCTCATTTCCTTGCCATGTTTTCTAAACACCAAATTCTTGTAAGTATGTCAAGAGCCTCATTGAATATTAATCGAGTAGGTGTGTATTATGACACCACGAGGGAGCTAAGCCAATAGTCGGGGTGAAGATGATGTCACATTTAACTCTTTCCTATCCGCTATTAAAGATGGGGGACGGGCGGACAGAGCGCTCTCTCTCTCTCTGATTCCTGCTATGCTTCCTACTTTAATGCTGACTGGAACCTCTAAGTATTTTCATTCTATATGTAATCTGATATAATGTATGCTGTACATAGGTAGTCTAGTGTAACGTAGTTTAGAAAGAAGGTACCTGATTGACTTCAGCAGGAAGTTTAATCAAGAAGCTTGTGACGCAACATGAAGATTGGCGTGGCTAGGATATGATGATCTGTATCTATCTGTATTTCTGTTTCCTGAATAAATAACGTGAATATTGAAGAAGCCTGAGAAATCTATCTCCTGCTTGCTGTGATGAGTCATGTGTGCAACTCTTGCTGATGAGTTGCTGGTGCCGGAAAAAGGTGATTAGAACAGTTTATAACAAATGGCAGCAATGAAATATTCTCCTGAAAAATCAATAGGTAATTTTTGTTTTTTGCAGGCTCCACCCACTTTTCAGAAAATTAACCCCAGTCACCCAGTAACCAACTGTGCAAAGTTTGAGAACCCTACCATTAACAGTGTAAGAATGGCTGCTGTTTACATTTGCCCAGTAAAATTTGTATTTGTCTCCGCCCACTTATGACCCTGCGTTGCCCGCTTATGTATTTGGCTGGTGTTGGCTCTGCCCACTTTCCTAACCCTAACACACAATTAATCAATTACTCAATTACCAAGTTTGTGAGCTTTGCGGTGTTTGGCAACAATAATTTGCATTGGAATGAAACAAATCTGATTGGCTATTTGTGGCTCCACCCCCTTTCTGAAATTGAACCCCAGTCACCCAATGATCAACTGTACCAGGTTTGAGGCTTGTGCCATTAACAGTGCAAGAATGGCAGAAATGTAAATATTCCCCTTGAAAATCAATAGGTGAATTTTGATTGGCTTTTATAGACTCCACCCACCTTTCTGAATATTAATCCTAGTCACCCAGTGACCAACTGTGAAAAGTTTGAGAACCCTGCCATTAACAATGTAAGAAAAACAGAAGTTTGCTTTCTGAAAACAAAAAGAATTTGCAATAATTCAGGTTGGAGTGAGCTTGAGATGTCTCCCAGTGCATCACTGCTGAATATATGCAAATTATCCATTGTTACCCTTAGAAGCTAAACACATCTCCAGAACCGCTGGAATGCAATGATGTGTCAGCTTGTTAATTTGTACAGAGCCATAATAATCCAACATGCATACAGACTGTTTTGGATTTTTTTTTTTTTTTTTTTTTTTTTTTTTTTTACCTCAGATTAGTCTTAATCTCTCCATAGAGACATAAATGCCCCCTAAAAGAGGAATCAGTCCAATCATCATATGGCGTTTTATTTTTGTAATCTTTTTCTTAGGTCATAAAAAATCAATATTCTCCAGAAATTAATTTTCCCCACAGTCTTTCCAGTTTAGACACATAATAACCCATTATCCTCACGGTCATATCATCCTGACGATAATCTGACAAATTATAATGATACACCTGCATCCTTCTTACAAGCCACAATGGGAAACCATACCTCCTCGCTGTTATAGCAGTATCTTCTCCAAGCATCTCTCTCACTACCATCATTATGCGTAAAGCAACATTATCCGACATACTATTCCACAACTTATTCGTCTCTTCCACCACCTTCACAATCTCTTTAGCACAACTTCTAGTCTGTATCACACAGTCCCTCTCAAGTGGCTCATAATACTGCCTATCCAGCCGCACACTGGGTATACTATGTTCCAATAACACAGTCTGATCACCTCCTTCTCTCCCAGATACAGCAACACATCGCCTGGGCTGCGGATCAGGGCTATCCGGCTGCCCAGCATCTTCCACCTGAACTTCCATCTCATCATCCGAATCTTCCAGTACAACATACGGATTAGGCGACAGGGGCACCTCTGGAGCACTCCCTACCCCCAACTTCAGCTTCTTACCCCCTCCTACTCTGCTTTCCTCCTCCTCCTTCCTCAACCTCCCCCTCCCTCCATGCCTCATCCTTGACTTCTGTTCCTCCCACCCCATCTTATCCTGCTCCTCCTTTTTATCCATCTCTGCCCCCCAATCTATGGGCTTCTGCGCCTTGGCCACACCCCCCACTCCTGAGGAACTACTACGCCCAGCCCGGCTACTCTGCACCTTCCCGCTGCCCATCCCACTGCTCACCTTACCTTTGCATACTGACTCCTCCCTCCTCTCTGGCTGACCCGCCTCCTCCCGCCGTCTCCCCTGCTCCTGGGTGACCCCCTGCCCCTCACTCACCCCCGCAATCACCTCCGCAGTCTTCCCAACACCGGACCCACTCTGCACAGCCGCTTTCCGTGCCCGGGACTCCTCCTCCTCCTCCCGCAGCACGGCTTGCACACAGGTAGCGTCACCCACCGGCTCCTCCTCCCCAGACACGTCACCTTCTGCCGGTGCAGCTCCGCTCACTCTCCCTCCACGAGTCTCCTCCTCCATTCGCTCCACAGCCCGGACACAAGAATCATCACCCACAGACTCCTCAGCCGTCACATTCCCATCTTCCGCAAACAGATCCGCCTGGCTACACGGACTCTCACCAACCACTCCCACAATCACCCCAGCCACTCCCACACCAGTCACCTCCGCAATCACAGCAGCTGTCACCTCCGCCGCACGCTCGTCACTCACCCCAGTCTCCCGGCGGCCATCCTCCTTACTGGACACTTTCAGCAGCCCAACATCCGCCTCCTCACCACCCAGCGTCACATCCACCACAGCCGCATCATCCAGCAACTCCTCCAGCTCCTCAATCACCCCAGCAACAGTATCCAAGGACGCCGAGAGCGGGACCACCTCACTGACGTCACCACTCTCAGCATTCACTCCAGTCACCTCCCCACGCTCCACAGACACCTCCCCTTTCGCTGCAGCCCCGCTCTCCTGACCACGCCCACCACTCTCTTCAGCAGTCACGTGAGACGCCAAGCCGGCCACAGAACCTCCGCCCTCCTCTGCCACCGGCCCGGACGCCTCCATCCGCTCCTCAGCAACATTAGTAGCAACATTATCAGATACAGTATTGTCAATAACACAAACAGAGAACGGAGTCTTTTCCGCCCACCCAGCAAACAATCCTCCCACCTCCCCCTTCACAACCCCAGCATATGAGAACAGTCTGCGTCCCTTGTTCTTAGTACAGTTCCGGGCCATGTGACCCCCCACCCCGCACAGATCACACACTCGGGGTGCAGGGCACGCAGACGCCTGGTGGCCCCTCTCCTTACATATCCGGCAACACATCTTATTGGGACACTCTGATCTTATGTGCCCGTACTCAAAACACCCCCTACAGTACTTAGGCTGGCCCTGATAGTAAATGGTGCATCTCTCCCCAGCCACATGGAAGGAAGCTGGGGGGTGCACCGTGCCGCCATAGCCATCTGCATCTGGAAGCAATTTAACTTTGTATTTCAGCTTGCTCCTGTAGCAACCAAATGGGTTGTACAGCCTCTGAGCCTCGCTGACTTCAGAACAAAATCTCAAAAGAAAAGTCCTCACCACATACTCCTCCATGTAGGGGTTGTAGCAGTGTACAGTAAGTTCCTTCACTCCAGGATCAAAGCAAAGTTCCACCGACATCTTCCTCAGGATGGCATAGTCCGCTGAGAAAGCTTTAAATTTCCAGTTTTCATACACAGCAATGCAGGTTTCCTCGGAATGAAACGTAAAACAAAATAAACCCAAATGAACAAAATCTTGAACCGAATGTAGGTCCGTTACCTGGACATTGAATATCTTGAACATCACATCCGACACCACATCTCGCAGGCTGACACTCCCGATCTGGTCTCTAGCAACCTCCACCTTTATGGAGCTGCGCAAATTCCGCCAGTCCGCCATGGCTCCCTCCTTCGCCTCTCTGTTTTTCCTAGGACCCCCAAAAGGAGGTCCTCTCGCTAAGCCCTTCCGACCACAACCAAGGTTTTACCCCTGATCGCAGCCAAAAGGCCGAGCGGCGATGCACAGCCTGATTCGGATTGTTTGATCCTCATCAGTGCATGGCATGGATTAATTTGGCTCTATGAAGTAGGGCTTGTAACACCGAGAGGTACACACTAACCAGAAAGCTCATGGTGACCCAGAACTCATTGGGGTGTGTAAGGGACTACAATGGTCCTAAAAGCCCCCTTACTAAGATGTTAAGAAAAACAAAAGTTTGCTTTCTTAAAACAGAAAGAATTTGCGATAATTCAGGTTGGAGTGAGCTTGAGATGTCTCCCAGTGCATCACTGCTGAATATATGCAAATTAACCATTCTACCCTTAGAAGCTAAACACACTTCCAGTGTAAGGCCTCGTTCAGACTATACACGCTGCCGTGCGCATTTTGGCAGCGCGTATAGTGTGCGATGCACAAGAACGGTAGAAGGGCATAGACAGCCCTTCTACCGTTCCCATCATATGCGCTGCGTGTCAGTGCGATTGCGCTATCGCGTGCTGCACGCATTTTTGGTAATAATGAATGGGATCTGCAGCGCAGCGCATAGTAGCGCAGATGGCTACTCAGCATTTGCCCCGATGCTGAGACCAAAGTGGAGCAAATCCGGCCGACTATCACTTCTGGAAATTCATAGCTGAAGACTGAACTGTAAAGCTACTTTTAGCCACATAAGTCGTAAATAGTCGTGTGTCCCTGCGATATATCCTACTATTATGAAAGGGAAAGTTTGGATGTTTGGATGTTTGTTACTCGATCACACAACAATGGCTGAACGGATTTGAATGAAATTTGGCACACACATAGCACATTACCTGGAATAAAGTATAGGATACTTTTTATTCCCATAACCAAAAAGTGGGCAGAGACAAATACACATTTCACTGGGAAAATATAAACTGCAGCCATTCTTACACTGTTAATGGCTGGGTCCTCAAACTTTGCACAGTTGGTCACTGGGTGACTGAGATTAATATTCAGAAAAGTGGGTGGAGCCTACATAAGCCAATCAAAATTCACCTGCTGATTTTCAAAGGGAATATTTCATTGCTGCCATTCTTGCACTGTTAATGGCACAGGCCTCAAACCTGGTACAGTTGGTCTTTGGGTGACTGGGGTTCAAATTCAGAAAAGGGGGTGGAGCCACAAACAGCCAATCAGATTTGTTTCATTTCAATGAAAATTATAGATGACAAAGACTGCAAAGCTTACAAACTTGGTCATTGAGTAATTGTGTGTTAGGGTTAGAGAAAGTGGGCGGAGCCAACACCAGCCAAGTACATTCGTAGGAAATGCCGGGTCATCAGTGGGCGGAGACAAATACAAATTTCACTGATAAAAATGTAAACTGCAGCCATTCTTACACTGTTAATGGCAGGGTTCTCAAACTTTGCACAGTTGGTCACTGGGTGACTGGGATTAATATTCAGAAAAGAGGGTGGAGCCTACAAAAGCCAATCAAAATTCACCTATTGATTTTCAAAGGGAATATTTCATTGCTGCCATTCTTGCACTGTTAAGGGCACAAGCCTCAGATTTGGTACAGTTGGTCATTGGGTGACTGGGGTTTAAATTCAAAAAAAGGGTGGAGCCACAAACAGCCATTCAGAACACCAGCCAAATACATATTCAGGGAACATCAGGACATCAGTAGTGTTGGGCGAACAGTGTTCGCCACTGTTCGGGTTCTGCAGAACATCACCCTGTTTGGGTGATGTTCGAGTTCGGCCATATGACCGAACTAAGAGCGCATGGCCGAACGTTCCCCGAACGTTCGGCTAGCGCTGTGATTGGCCGAACGGATCACGTGGTTCGGACCCGAACGCGCTCTGATTGGCCGAACGGGTCACGTGATTCGGGTAAATAAATACCCAATCCACGTCATTTCTCCACCATTTGTCTGTGGGTTTAGCTTTGGGTAGGCAGGCAGGGTAGTTCTCTCTCCAGCCAGGCTAGCCAGGGTCCCCCCAGTCATTGTGTCGCTGCTGGGAACAGTAGTACACCGCTCACCCACACTATATAGCATTGTGTTTACTGCCACTCTTTGTCTCTGCTGGGAACAGTAGTACACCGCTCACCCTGTATACCATTGTGCTCTGTGTCGCTGCTGGGAATAGTAATACACCGCTCACCCACCACTGTATAGCATTGTGTTTACTGCCACTCTGTGTCTCTGCTGGGAACAGTAGTACACCGCTCACCCACCACTGTATAGCATTGTGCTCTGTGTCTCTGCTGGGAACAGTAGTACACCGCTCACCCACCAATGTATAGCATTGTGCTCTGTGTCGCTGCTGGGAACAGTAGTACACCGCTCACCCACCCACCACTGTATGGCATTGTGCTCTGTGTCGCTGCTGGGAATAGTAGTACACTGCTCACCCACCACTGTATAGCATTGTGCTCTGTGTCGCTGCTGGGAACAGTAGTACACCGCTCACCCACCACTGTATAGCATTGTGCTCTGTGTCGCTGCTGGGAACAGTAGTACACCGCTCACCCACCACTGTATAGCATTGTGCTCTGTGTCGCTGCTGGGAACAGTAGTACACCGCTCACCCACACTATATAGCATTGTGTTTACTGCCACTCTGTGTCTCTGCTGGGAACAGTAGTACACTGCTCACCCACCACTGTATAGCATTGTGCTCTGTGTCGCTGCTGGGAATAGTAGTACACCGCTCACCCACCACTGTATAGCATTGTGCTCTGTGTCGCTGCTGGGAACAGTAGTACACCGCTCGCCCACCACTGTATAGCATTGTGCTCTGTATTGCTGCTGGGAATAGTAGTACACCGCTCACCCACCACTGTATAGCATTGTGCTCTGTGTCGCTGCTGGGAACAGTAGTACACCGCTCACCCACACTATATAGCATTGTGTTTACTGCCACACTGTGTCTCTGCTGGGAACAGTGGTACACCGCTCACCCACCACTGTATAGCATTGTGCTTTGTGTCGCTGCTGGGAATAGTAGTACACCGCTCACCCACCACTGTATAACATTGTGCTCTGTGTCGCTGATGGGAACAGTAGTACACCGCTCACCCACCACTGTATAGCATTGTGCTCTGTGTCGCTGCTGGGAATAGTAGTACACCGCTCACCCACCACTGTATAGCATTGTGCTCTGTGTCGCTGCTGGGAATAGTAGTACACCACTCACCCACCACTGTATAGCATTGTGCTCTGTGCCGCTGCTAGGAACAGTAGTACACCGCTCACCCACCACTGTATAGCATTGTGCTCTGTGTCGCTGCTGGGAACAGTAGTACACCGCTCACCCACCACTGTATAGCATTGTGCTCTGTGTCGCTGCTGGGAACAGTAGTACACCGCTCACCCACACTATATAGCATTGTGTTTACTGCCACTCTGTGTCTCTGCTGGGAACAGTAGTACACCGCTCACCCACCACTGTATAGCATTGTGCTCTGTGTCGCTGCTGGGAATAGTAGTACACCGCTCACCCACCACTGTATAGCATTGTGCTCTGTGTCGCTGCTGGGAACAGTAGTACACCGCTCACCCACCCCTTATAGCATTGTGCTCTGTGTCGCTGCTGGGAATAGTAGTACACCGCTCACCCACCACTGTATAGCATTGTGCTCTGTGTCGCTGCTGGGAACAGTAGTACACCGCTCACCCACACTATATAGCATTGTGTTTACTGCCACTCTGTGTCTCTGCTGGGAACAGTAGTACACCGCTCACCCACCACTGTATAGCATTGTGCTCTGTGTCGCTGCTGGGAATAGTAGTACACCGCATGCAAGTCCGGTGCAAGGCCTGGGTTGTTGTGTCTCAAAGCGTGGCCTTCTCCTCCTGCGCCGCCCTCCTCCTGTTCCATCACGTGTGCTGCTGCTGGGTTAGCGTTACCGGTCCCTTTTCCTGGAACCTCTCATCTGTATTACTTTTATGCCTGCATGCCAACAAAAAGCATGTTACCTGTTGTGAAGTTTAGAGGGGGTCGCAGCCAGCACGCAGTACACAGATGTATAAAACAAAGTCCGTTTATTGTGCAGTAGAAATAAACAGCTTCAGTTCAGCAGTAATAAGTGGAAAATAACAGTTCAGCTTACTTCAGCTTGGTAAGATAAAGTCCAGCAGGTTCAAACAAAGTTCAGTTTTCATCAGGCCAATACCATACTAACAACAGAGCAGGGTATGGTTTGGCTTCCATCAGATACTCCAATATTCCTTGTCAGCAGATTTCTATATCATACATGCTACTCCTTCAACACCTCTCCACACACTGCTTGTGAGGCTGCTTCTTAAGCATACATTTGCATCTCATCAATACCATAATTAGTGAGACTCAGCCCCACTGACAACCAGGTGTGTACCTAGGTGGGATGGGAAGGCCCGCCCTTCTTTCCCTCCCATCCCAGGAGTCCGGCCCTGAAAAGAAAAAACCAAGCAGCAACTGCTTGCTGCTAAAATCCGGACTCCCTTCCTAGGACCACACGGGGTTTTAAAGTGACCACAGTCCAAATACCGGGGAAATATACCTCCCATCTATTACCCAGCCCCGATGGCCCCTACACTGTGCAAAGAAAACAGACATTTCCCGCATTTAAAAGACAGTTTTCCCTTTGAAACTTTAAAATCGATTTTCTCAAAAACTATAAGCTCTTTTTGCTAATTTTTTTCCTCTTGTACCCACTCCCAAGGTGCACATACCCTGTAAATTTGGGGTATGTAGCATGTAAGGAGGCTTTACAAAGCACAAAAGTTCGGGTCCCCATTGACTTCCATTATGTTCGGTGTTCGGCTCGAACACCCGAACATCGCGGCCATGTTCGGCCTGTTCGGCCCGAACCCGAACATCTAGATGTTCGCCCAACACTAGACATCAGTGGGTGGAGAAAAATACAAATGTCACTGGCAGAATGTAAATTGCAGCTATTCTTACATTGTCAATGGTAGAGTTGTCAGTCTTTGCACAGTTGGTCACTGGGTGACTGGGATTAACATTCAGAAAAGTGGGTGGAGCCTTAAAAAGACAATCAAAATTCACCTATTGATTTTCAAGGGGAAATATTTAATTGCTGTCATTCTTGCACTTTCAT
Organism: Hyperolius riggenbachi; assembly: GCF_040937935.1. NCBI lineage: Eukaryota > Metazoa > Chordata > Amphibia > Anura > Hyperoliidae > Hyperolius > Hyperolius riggenbachi. The sequence continues at coordinate 500,468,660 of NC_090649.1, forward strand.
CCAGAATTCAAAATATAACGTAGAGGCTGAATAGATAAAATATTTGTTATAGGTTAAAAATAATTGTGGCATTAAAACTCATCGTACAGCACAAAAAATAACATCCTTGTTCAAACCTCTTTCTACAGTTTTGAACTAATGTATAAAATTTGGCTTTTCCTTATGTGATCCAAAGTCACCCTTAAATACAGAGATGAGAACGTTGCCTAAACTGTGTCCCTACAAGCAGAAATGTGTAGGCACTGGGAGATCAGTATGGTTCATTTTTTTAATTCTGTTAATAGTGAACCTCTGCTGGTTGAAACTAGTTCATACGCTCACATAGAGTTTGTCTGGTTTCTTTCACATAAATTCCTTTGAGGCATTTTGCACACATGATCAAACATACCAGATTAGAAGAACAGGAAAACACAATGTCTTGGGGGAAACCGGCACTACACCGGCCAGCCGGTGACCAGTGTCCTGCAGATACACCACCTCTACAAGTACAGGACAAAGTAGAAAAAAAGGACACTCAGAAGCTGTGCAGCAACAAGCTGTAATGGAGTCAGAAGATACACAACATGTTTCGGGTGAAGTCTCTCACCTGAGTTGTTTATCTTGTGACTCCAACGCAGATTAGAAGAACTACAGGAAAATGTGCCTAGTACTTTGGTGTGTACCTGGTATTGGTTTCTTGTCAGTGGAATGGATGTGTTTACAGGTCCCACACCTTTTCTGAATGTTCAGTTCAGTTCTGTCCTATTCAAACAACTCCTGACAGTCGTCGGTTTCAGATTGGGTGGCTGTTGATATACCAGGAGGGGAGGTTCATGGAATATCTCTCTCAGTCTGTGATCCTTGTGTAAAACGGAATGAAGTTCTCTTGCAATCTCTGTTAAGATTTCCAGGTGTGGGTTGTAGGCGACCACCAGTGGGACACGGCTCTCTTCCAGGTTCTGCTTGTATTTCAGTGGTTGAGTCCTGATTCGGGCCTCAGTCATTTTCAGGATAATCATTGTCAGGATTGTATCCCTGTTAAAGAAAATTCATCTTCAGGTAATCAAAGTGTTTGTCTCTGTCCACCCTGTCAGAACAGATCCAACTGCATCTTATAGCTTGGCTGAAAATTATTATTATTATTATTATTGATTTATAAAGCGCCAACATATTCCGTGGCGCTGTACAAAGTAGGAAACAAACATGGGGTACATAATAATACAGACAGGTGTACACCAATATACAAGATACAGAATTGGTGACAATATACAAAAATGATACAACATACAGAATACAAGATACAGAAGTGGTAATGACAGTGATAAAAGTAACATGATGAATAAAATGTATAATGAATTCCAAGGCACAAAAGGGGAGAGAGACCTGCCCTTGCTAGCTTACAATCTAAAGGGAATGTGGGGAAGACAAGAGGAGGGGTAGTGTACAACAGACATGTAGAGGCAGTGTGTCTAGGATATCTAGTACGAGTGCAGTTTGGTCTTAGGACAACGGGGAAATGGTCTAAGGTGGAGCATTATGCAGATCTTTATGTGCTTGGGAAGGAAACTGCCATACCTGAGGTATGTGGGATGGTCAGTAAGTTTGTGGTACATAGACGTTTGTCGGCTGTCCCCCCAATATGTGATCCCGATTGTGGCATGGAAGGGAATGATTGTCCTGTGACATTGGAAAATATCCTTGCAGACCAAATTAAAATATTCTCTAAAAACACAACATAAGTAGGCCATGGGTTTTATCTGACATGCGTTGAAGTATTCCTCTTTGATTTTTGCTTTGAAGATATTTGTGTACTGTGGTGCAAATTGCTTCACTGTTTTGGATCCGGGTGTTCACTGGTTGACTCCCTGGTACCTATCTGCATAAGGTAGAGCCTGGGGACTGCTGCTTTTGTGTGCAAATTGTGAAGCCATTGCTACTCCCATCTGCTGTAAATAGAGATCCTGTCTAAAACTGACATAATTATGGGTGAGAATGAATCTCATCAGTCCAGGAACTGGCTCTATAGGTAATGTGCAGACCTTGAAGATATTTATGACAGGCCGCAATGCCATTATCATGGGAGATGTTGGTGTGTAGAGACTCCTCGTCCATCGCGGCAAGAATGGTTCCCTCAAGCACTGCTGTAATGGCTGCCAGTTGGTTCAAGAGGTGGGTAGCAATGAACATCGTGAACACCAGTGACTCCATCCAAGAATCATGGGAAAAAGGGGTGGGGTGGATTGATGAGTGAATCCCTAACCAAGACCACCTTCTGATCAACCTGAGGAGCAGAACAGGTGAAGGCCTCGCTTCCCATCACAGAAGGTCCAGTATCTTCTACCTTATTAGGGTTATTCTAGCCTAGCAGATCTCACACACACAGAAACATTACTTATCCTAAAAGCACAGCTGTCCTCTGAGATAAACGGTTCAAAAGTTACCAGAAAAAGGTCTGATTTTCTGTTTGTTTGGATTCCGAACATCTCTAACTAAATGCAGACTATTTATTTGTACTTCCTGGGGAGGCTGGGAGAGATAACGCGGTCTGAGAGACCCAGGATAAGGAGCTTTATTTTCCCATCTCCTTGTTGTTTTTAAGGCTTTTTTCCCTAATTGGTGTCATGGAGACCGATCTGATTAGTAGTCATCTTACAGCTCGCAGTTCTCTCTGTTAAATGTTGTCAGCTCCAGTTAGTCACAGAGGCAGCCAGTGCTGCCTATCAGCGCACACTGTGCTCATCCCTCAGTCCGCGCTGTGACAATGCGCTCCTAATGCGACCCAGTGAGTAACGATGTGCGAAGGGAAAGTTACTTCGTGTCATCAATTTTATGAAAGAAAACCGCACATGAATCACCCAGATTGTTCTTCATTTAAAGTGGAATTTCAAAAAAGTGTTTCTTATATAGGATACTTCCATGAAACAGTTAAACTTTACTTTTGGGGTTTTGTTATTTTTTTAAAGGTTGTATATAATTTACAATATAACAGTTACGTGGCCTTCTGTTCAGCCATTCTGTGGATTGGGCACTTAAAGTGGACCCAAATTAAAAATACAAGATTTCAGAAATCTATTTTCTAAATTGTAATAATAAATAGCAGCCTTTTTTTTAGCTGCATGATAACAAATATAAAATATTTTACATTTATTGGAGGAACTCCTACCTTCCTTTCATATTGCCGGGACAGAATCCGGCAGACTGGTGGAGTAGATGGTGTCCGGCAATGGAGGAATTGCTAATGGCTGCCCCCAGTATAATCCTAGTTATGAAAAGAGAAGGGTGAAAAGCATGCACTGAAATGCTCATAGGTTTGTAGGAGTGTTTATTTATCTTTATATGTGTCATATGTGGTGCAACTAAATGTTTGGTTTGGGTCCGCTTTAAAGAGACACTGAAGCGATAAAAAAAAAGGATAAAATGATTAGTATGCGTAGTACAGCTAAGAAATAAAACATTAGGAGCAGAGACATAAATCTAATATTGTTTCCAGTACGGGAAGAGTTAAGAAACTCCAATTGTTATCTATGCAAAAGAGCCACTAAGCTCCACAGCTTTCTAAGTCACAGAGAGCTCTGTCTTCTGAAGCTTGTTATCTCAAGTGTCTGGCACTGTATCTTCTTTTTCTCTGCAGAGAACAGTTCAAAAGTTCACTGGCCTGCTCTGTAAAATCATTTAGAATGCTGAGTAGTGTGTAAACTGCAAATAATATATATATATATATATATATATATATATATATATATATATATATATATATATATATATATATATATATATATAAAAATATGAGAATATTTTTTTTGCTACTAATGTTCTAGTAATTATCCGTACTACACAACCAATTCGTTATAGCATAATATTTTTTTTCGCTTTAGTGTCTCTTTAAAGAGACTCTGAAGCGAGAATAAATCTCGCTTCAGAGCTCATAGTTAGCAGGGGCATGTGTGCCTCTGCTAAACCGCCGCTATCGCGCCGCTAAACGGGGGTCCCTTCACCTCCAAACCCCCCATTGCAACACTTGGTCGCAAACTTGGTCATGATTTAATTCTTCCTGGAGGCAAGGCTAACGGCTGCAGCCCTGCCTCTAGTCGCGTCTATCAGACACGCATCGGCTCCTCTCCCCCGCCCCTATCAGTGAAGGAAGACGGAGAGGGGCGGGGGAGAGGCGGAGATACGCGCTGACAGACGCGCGTGGGGCAGGGCTGCGGTGGTTAGCCCTGCCTCTATGCGGAAGAGGGGTTGCGCTGCACGGAGGGGGGTTTGGTGGTGAAGGGACCCCCATTTAGCGGCGCGATAGCAGCGGTTTAGCAGGGGCACACATGCCCCTGCTATCTATGAGGTCTGAAGCGAGATTTATTCTCGCTTCAGACTCTCTTTAAAGTGTACCCGAGGCAACGTGTGACATGATGAGATAAACATGTGTGTGTACAGTGCCAAACTATACGTAACAAGGCTGTTTTACCTGTTTTATTTTGCTGCCTGAAAGAGTTAATTTTCAGGCATGCAAGTGACAGCTCCTGTTTTGCCGATACCTTGCTGAGAATATAGTAAGCATCACTGATAAGCTAATTACAGCCATAAAAGTTTTCCTGGCAGAATACATCTTCTGAGGAGCAGAGGGAGATAGAAGAAGGTCGATAGTTCATGTATTTTCATTCAGGGATACTTAATAGGCTGCCACTGAGAAGAGACAACAAAACATTCATTCTGCATTGTAAATGTTTAAATATAAAATAAAACCATGGGATATCTAAAAAAAAGTAATATTTAGGAGTAGAAGGATAAATACAATTGTTTATCTCAGTTTATTTTCACCTCGTGTTCACTTTAAGCTCAGACTTGCACTGTCAAAGGTTGGCAAAAGCACGATGGTCCCGGACTCCTGAGGTAGTAAGGCATGCCTCCCACTTTGTGGCAAAGCTGGCAGCACAGCTGGTGCTGTCCCCAAACTCCTACTCCTCCTGCTTAAGGGGAGGGGCAGAGATTAGAGCAGGTACTGGAGACCTGCAGGCTAGCAGGCAGACTATGATACAGCCATTCCAAGGCCAGCTCTGAACAAAGGGGGGGAAGGAAGCACACCAGCAGGGGGCAGTTCAGAGCAGGGGAAGTGCTTCAAGAGTCATATGGTGGTATATGCTGTGGAACGCATTACACGAGCAGGGGAGGTGCAGGAGAGCAGACATACCTGCTGCCAGGGGTCGAGTCCTGCGTGAACGCGGGGGGACGACGTCCACTTACTTTTCTTGGAGAGTGGACGCCGTCCCCCCTAGCACCCTGGAGGGGAGCAGCGCAGCAGAGAGGAACATTGGGCAGAGCAGCGGGGAAGGGCGGACGTTTCCCCTCTCTTCCCTCACCTTAGGGCTCCTCTCCCTGGCTCTCCCCTCCATAACATTGCGGCGGTGGCTGGCGGCAGTGCTCCGGGCGGGCGGTGGCTGGCAGCGGCGGCGGTGGGCAGGACTTACCTCCTCCAGTGTTCCGGCGAGTGGTCGCTGTGCGTGCATGCGTGCGTGCAGCTAGTCTGGTCTTCACTAGACCAGACTAGCTGCACGCAAAGCCACAGCGCCCACTCGCCGGAACACTGGAGGAGGTAAGTCCCGCCCACCGCCGCCGCTGCCAGCCACCACCTGCCCGGAGCACCGCCGCCAGCCACTGCCGCAATGTTATGGAGGGGAGAGCCAGGGAGAGGAGCCCTAAGGTGAGGGAAGGGGGGGGGGAAACGTCCGCCCTTCCCCGCTGCTCTGCCCAATGCTCCTCTCTGCTGCGCTGCTCCCCTCCAGCTGGGGGGGCACCTATACACCTGGCTACATATACTGGGGCCACTATACACCTGGCTACATATACTGGGGCCACTATACACCTGGCTACATATACTAGGGCCACTATACACCTGGCTACATATACTGGGACCACTATACATCTGGCTACATATACTGGGGCCACTATACACCTGGCTACATATACTGGGGCCACTATACACCTGGCTACATATACTGGGGCTACTATACACCTGGCTACATATACTGGGGCCACTATACACCTGGCTGCATATACTGGGCACATATACACCTGGCTACATATACTGGGGCCACTATACACCTCGCTACATATACTGGGGCCACTATACACCTGGCTACATATACTGGGGCCACTATACACCTGGCTACATATACTGGGGCCACTATACACCTGGCTACATATACTGGGGCCACTATACACCTGGCTACATATACTGGGGCCACTATACACCTGGCTACATATACTGGGGCCACTATACACCTGGCTACATATACTGGGGCTACTATACACCTGGCTACATATACTGGGGCCACTATACACCTGGCTGCATATACTGGGCACATATACACCTGGCTACATATACTGGGGCCACTATACACCTCGCTACATATACTGGGGCCACTATACACCTGGCTACATATACTGGGGCCACTATACACCTGGCTACATATACTGGGGCCACTATACACCTGGCTACATATACTGGGGCCACTATACACCTGGCTACATATACTGGGGCCACTATACACCTGGCTACATATACTGGGGCCACTATACACCTGGCTACATATACTGGGGCCACTATACACCTGGCTACATATACTGGGGCCACAATACACCTAGCTATAGGTAGCCAGGTATAGGTACCCCCAGTATAGCTATCCAGGTATAGGTGCCCCCAGTATAGGTAGCCAGGTATAGGTACCCTCAGTATAGCTATCCAGGTATAGGTGAACCCAGTATAGGTAGCCAGGTATAGGTGCCCCCAGTATAGGTAGCCAGGTACAGGTACCCCCAGTATAGGTAGCCAGGTAGAGGTGTCCCCAGTATAGGTAGCCAGGTATAGGTGCCCTTAGTATAGCTATCCAGATACAAGTACCCCCAGTATAGGTAGCCAGGTATAGGTACCTACAGTATAGGTAGCCAAGTATAGGTGCCCCCAGTATAGCTATCCAGGTACAAGTACCCCCAGTATAGGTAGCAAGGTAGAGGTGCCTCCAGTATAGGAAGCCAGGTATAGGGGCCCCCAGTATAGCTATCCAGGTATAGGTGACCCCAGTATAGCTATCCAGGTATAGGTGACCCCAGTATAGGTAGCCAGGTATAGGTGCCCCCAGTACAGGTAGCCAGGTATAGGTGCCCCCAGTATAGGTAGCCAGGTATAGGTGCCCCCAGTATAGGTAGCCAGGTACAGGTACCCCCAGTATAGGAAGCCAGGTATAGGTGCCCCCAGTATAGCTATCCAGGTACAGGTACCCCCAGTATAGGTAGCCAGGTAGAGGTGCCTCCAGCATAGGAAGCCAGGTATAGGGGCCCCCAGCATAGCTAGCCAGGTATAGGCACCCCCAGTATAGCTAGCCAGGTACAGGTGCCCCCAGTATAGGTAGCCAGGTACAGGTACCCCCAGTATAGCTTGACTGGTAGAGGTGCCTCCAGCATAGGAAGCCAGGTATAGGGGCCCCCAGTATAGCTAGCTAGGTAAAGGTGCCCCCAGTATAGGTAGCCAGGTATAGGTGCCTCCAGTATAGCTAGCCAGGTATAGGTGCCCCCAGTATAGGTTGCCAGGTACACCAGTATAGCTAGCCAGGTACAGGTGCCCCCAGTATAGGTAGCCAGGTACAGGTACCCCCAGTATAGGTAGCCAGGTATAGGTGCCCCCAGTATAGGAAGCCAGGTATAGGTGCCCCCAGTATAGGTTGCCAGGTACACCAGTATAGGTAGCCAGGTATAGGTGCCCCCAGTATAGGAAGCCAGGTATAGGTGCCCCCAGTATAGGTTGCCAGGTACACCAGTATAGGTAGCCAGGTATAGGGCCCCCCTAGAGGATTCCATGCTTGCTGTGGCAGTGTGTCTCTACATATAATGTATTCTCTATAGATGGGCTGTATTTTTCCAGGACATTCTAAGCTTCCCTGGCAATTACTTGTTTCCTTTCCTGGTTATTTTCTGGAGAAAAGCCAGACAACAAAGTTCATCTGTTCCATCATCAGCAGCTCCAGAATAATGTGCCATGCAGCCATTAACTAATGACATTTATGTGACATTTCCAGCGCTGGTGGCGAGTTTCTCTCCGCTAGACTGTAAATGCGTTATTCTTAAACAGGAAATGTACAATAATGAGCGATGGAGAAGCCGGGCTTTCTGCTGCACTAAACCAGCCTCCCTGGATAAGAATGATCATGAAGAATGATTATAGCTCAGTCTGTGTTCTCTCATGTCCAGGGCCGGATTTACCATAAGGCACTGTAGGCACGTGCCTACAGGCGCCTTATGCGGGACAGGCGGCTCACTCCCCTCTTTGAACAACTCTCTTCTCCTCTTTCTTGCTTTTCTGCCTTTCCTATAAAGAAAAAGCCGCAGCTCCGCTCAGCTTCTGTCCGCTCCGCTCATTTCCTGTGCGCAGGTTAGGGATGCTGGGGCGGAAGGAGAAGAAGACCAGGAAGTAGCTAGCTGTTCTGGTGTGAACTAGGGGGATTCATCAGCCGATTCAGCATCCTATCACAAGCAGACGGCCGCCCAGGACAAATCGCCTCCCTGCCGACAAGCTTACCCCCTGCCGTGATGGAAACTGGATTCCTCCGTTACCTCCATGTTTGCAGGGAAGCATTTGTCACAGCCCCAGCCAGAAGAGAAACAGGAACACGAGCAGACAGCTTGATTCACGCTGGCCCTGCACGTGCTGGAGTGTCTGCTTACAGAAACTTATCACAGACCTGTTCGCTGAGATCCTCAATCAGTGCAAGGAGGGGGGCAGCCCCCAGCCCAGCCGCATTCCTAACAGAGAGAGGTCACCTGGCAGCTGGCTAAAGTACTGTTTTCCCTCTGAATGTCGGAGTACCACATCTTCAAGGTGATCCCTGCTCATGGTCATACTTCACTACTCTGTCCTTCATTCCCATCATCCTCATCTCTCACTTCTCTTTCCTCCTCATCCTCCTGCTTCACTGCTCTCTCCTCATCATCTTCATCCTTCACTGCTCTGTCCTCCTGCTACACTGTTCTGTCTTCCTCCTGCTACACTGTTCTGTCTTCCTCTTGCTTCACTGTTCTGTCTTCCTCTTGCTTCACTGTTCTGTCTTCCTCAGCCTCTTGCTTCACTGTTCTGTCTTCCTCAGCCTCTTGCTTCACTGTTCTGTCTTCCTCAGCCTCCTTCTTTACTGTTCTGTCATCCTCATCCTCCTGCTTCATTGCTCTGCCGTTCTCATCTTCCTGCTTCATTGCTCTGTCCTCTTCATCCACCAGCTTCACTGCTCTACGCTCTTCATCCGCCATCTTCACTGCTCTGTCCTCCTCATCTTTCACTGCTCTGTCCTCCTCATCTTTCACTGCTCTGTCCTCCTCATCCTTCACTTCTCTGTCCTCCTCATCCTTCACTTCTCTGTCCTCTTCATCCGCCCGCCTCACTGCTCTGTCCTCTTCATCCGCCAGCCTCACTGCTCTGTCCTCCTCATCTATTACTGATCTGTCCTCCTCATCCTGCACTTCTCTGTCCTCCTCATCCTCCAGCTTCACTGCTCTGTCTTCCTCATCCACCAGCTTCCCTGCTCTGTGCTCCTCATCCTCAACTTCACTGCTCCATGCTCCTCCTACTTCACTGCTCTGTCCTCTATCCCTGCCTCACATCGCTGATCTCAAGCGCTTTCACCATAGGGACCCATTTCCACTGGTGCCAAATTTGGCACAAGTCTGCAGTGTTTCCCCGCAGGAGAGAGGAGCAGGGAAACGCTGTCTATCCTCACAATGCCATTGTCGTCCAGATTGCACAACTATGTGAATCTGGATAGCATGCTGCAGCATGCACCTGAAACCCTATTGCCATGGTACGGCTTAATGATTCAGGCTGCGTATTTGCAGCACAATGGGAGCTGGGCCGAATCGGAAATGGCCATAACCCCTAGTGAAAAACAGCCCTTATCCTTAAAAAAATATTCTGAATTCTAATCCCTGCATCATGTCACTAACTGTTCTTAGGATCTAACACTCTAATCCTCCTTAGTGAAATGAGACAGTGATAAGAGCGTAAAAATTCTAAAGATTGTTAGTGACATGATTCAGGGATTAGAGTTCTGAATATTTTTACTTGGGGGTGTGGCCTGTGTTGAAGGGCGGGGTTTAGGGCGCCAGAACGCCTGTGCCTATAGGCTCCTGAGTTGTAAATCCGGCCCTGCTCATGTCTTTTCAAGTCCAAGCCTGCCCCCTGCTGGCTCTGCTATAGTAAATCAGCAATAATGATTCTTGAGCAAAGCCAGACTGAATCCTCAGTCGGGGTTTTTTTCAGGTCTCATAAGAAACAAGCTGAGCAGTGAAGGATGAAACAGAGAGCAGGGTGGGTGTTTGCTCTAATGTTCCCACTGATCTATATGGTAAAATACATGAGGGTGCTTCGTCTCTGGTACACTTTAAGCATTGGCTCTTCTGGCTCGGCCGTTAGGCTCCCAAAGAGCCGGCTCGTGTTCGGCTCCCAAACGGCACTCTTCACTACCTACCCGGACATTTCAAAAACCCGCCAGGACGCCCCGGAGTCCGGAAAGGTTGGAAAAATCGGACCTGTCCAGGCAAAAGAGGACGCCTGGTCACCTTAAAGGGATACTGTAGGGGGGTCAGGGGAAAATGAGTTGAACTTACCCAGGGCTTCTAACGGTCCCCCGCAGACATCCTGTGTTGGTGCAGCTACTCCCCAATGCTCCGGCCCCGCCTCCAGTTCACTTCTGGAATTTCAGACTTTAAAGTCTGAAAACCACTGCGCCTGCATTGCCGTGTCCTCGATCCCGCTGATGTCACCAGGAGCGCACAGCGCAGGCCCAGTATGGTCTGTGTCTGCGCAGTACACTCCTGGTGACATCAGCGGGAGCGAGGACACGGGCGTGCAGGCGCTGTGGTTTTCTGACTTTAAAGTCAGAAATTCCAGAAGTGAACCGGAGGCGGGGCCGAAGCATCTATGAGTGGCTGCGCCAACACAGGATGTCTGCGGGGGGACCATTGGAAGTCCCGGGTAAGTTCAGCTCATTTTCCCCCGACCCCCCTACAGTATCCCTTTAAACAAAAACAAAAATTTTTAAAAGCCGCTTAAAAAGGACTTTTGTCCATCCGTCCTGGCCTTGTGCCAGACGGAGAACCAGAAGTCCGAAATCCGGACGTATGGCCACCCTAGAAGCAAATAGAGGAAATGACCGCAGTGGTGGCTGCGTAACTCCTTATCAGCTCCGGAGCTTAGCAAATAATGGAGGAAATGGCGATTGTGCACCGCAGTGTCTGACAACAAGTCAGAAATCAGAACTTTACTTGGCAGGGTAAAGCAAATGGAAGAAGGGAAGCTAAAGCTGTGTGCTGTAGGCATTGTTTATTCAATATATATACAGAAGTCATACTGCTTTGGTGTGAGGCCATGTAAATGAACAATATCCGGATTTGCACAGAAATCCGGAATCCGAATCTGGTTAGATAGCTGAAAAAAGGTTGGATATCCGGGTTACCTGGATGAGCACCACTGGTCAGAAGCACCGGCGCCTGATTGGTCGCTGAATCCATACGTACCTTCAGGAAGGGTGCAAGCGTATAAGACTCGCCTTGTGCTCTCAGTCTAAAGCTAGGCACACTGGTTAGCGGTACATCAGATAAATAATCAGTATCAAGCTTCAATTACACTGCAAATGTCAATTCTGATTTGCGATTTTCACTGGATGCTGCTAGCAATACACAAAGAAAAAAACGCAGAAAAAACGCAGCAAGCAGGACTTTGCATCAAAAATTGTGATCGCATGTAAAATCACATCAAAATCGGAAATCAGAATTGCATGTAGTGTGAAAGAGCCCTCAACCTCACATTGTTTATCTGACCCGTCATCTCGCACCAGAAGATTTCACTAGAACTTTATCTACCATCAATCGCAGTGCTGGCGCTGACGGTTTTATTGCGCAGGGCAGTACAAAGCTGTGAAGCCGTCACTCGCGTTCTGCCGCCGTGCGCAGTGTGATATATTTCACCTGTGTATTCGCCTGTCTGCGTGGAGATGACTTTAAGAAATGAAGGGTGTCCTCTTTATTTATACTTTAGTTATTCGAGATTCCGGAGAAGTAACTGAGACGCGGTATAAATTCAGACGGTATAATGTTTATTATGCAAAGATTAAGGCAGAACAGCAAAATAATTTCTGCAGAGGAGACTGAGAAAAGGCTGCCACGTTTTCATTGCGTAGCCTGGAATATAAACACTGGAATATAAACACCGGGAAGTTGAACTGTTCCAAAGTACTGGTACATTCCATGCTAGAGACTTCGCTTATAAAATATTGCATGTTATTTAGGGGTAAACTAGGAAAGCTGAATTTTTATTTCCAGAGAAACGAGGCAACCTGAAGTTTGCAAAGTAGTCAATTTCCTGTGTACCTTATATGAGTAGAAAGACCATCCGGCTATTGCACATTCAGAGAACTCGGCTCGCCAATAATTTCAAATTAAAATATTCAGGGCTCATGTAACTCTTAAACGCTTCAGAAAGGCTTCAGACAAAACTGGCCAAGGGGGGGAGGGGAGGTTTTGCCAATGGGGGCGGGGTTTAAGAATATTTCAGAATGATGGGGGAACTGTTGACTTAATTTGCAATAGCAAAGCGCGATATACATTACTTGCGTAAATACCTGTAAAGTTGCCGGCAATTTTATTGCTGCTTTGTGAGCATTCACCAATATCACTTGTCTTTGGTTGTGGTAACAAATAGTTTGGCGAGTTCTAGACGTATTTAGGAAGATAAATCTGTACTAACTATACTTTTATACATTAGAAAAGCTGTACTTTAAAGGAAACCTGAGATTAAATTTACTAAAGCATTTATACTTACCTGGGGCTTCCTTCAGCCCCCTTTAGGTCATCGGCTCTCTCGCCATTCTCCTGAGCTGCTCCGATTGTCCTCTGGTCAGCCGTCTCTTCCTCAAGTCACCGACAGGCCCGCAGTACTTCAATGCCCGCGTACGCCTATCACAATGCCGTCATCAGGAGTGTTCTGCGCTTGTGCAGTACTACTGTGCACCCTCCAGGGGACGGGAGCTCAATGGGGGCAGCGCATGCACAGTAGAGCACAACTAAACCAACTAGAGGGAGAAACTGGGCTGGCCAGCAAATGATCGGAGGAGCCCGGGACGATGGCAAGGGGGCTTAAAGTGGTCTGAAAGCCAGCATTTCTACTTTGCTCTAAAAGATTCCTCACAGCTTGAAAGCTACTATCACAGAATTGTTTTTGAGCAGAACATCACTGAAATGGTTAAACAAAGCACTTTGTCCTGCTATTCAGCTTCAAATCCACATCCAAACTGGAGATAACAGTATCTTTGTTTACAGTCCAATTTTGTTACAATGTATGTAAACACAGTGTAACAAGTTAAAAGGAACTCTCTGTGCTTCAGACACACACAGTTCAGTATAGTTTATGAAAAGATGTTAGTATATAATAAAAATCAGTTTGAATAAAATGCAATGACAGCTGGGGCAAGATAAACTACACTTTGGAAACATGCAATTTGTAGATAGACAATATTACTTATGCATAAAAGCAAATATGATAACTGTATGAGTAATAACAAGTAGGAACACACATTTTTATTGAATGTTATGTCGGAGTTTCAGACCACTTTAAGGAAGCCCCAGATAAGTATAAATTATTTAGTTCACTTTAAAGCAATCATATTAAAACACTAAGTCTACACTACGTCTAAGGAATTAAGCCCTGCTCAGACTATAGTTGAGTCATACCTTTGTTTTATAATTGCACTTGTAGACATGGTAAAAAAAAACCACCCACACATTGTAATAAAGACAAACCACAGAAAAACTCGCCACTAAATCTATACAAATAATAAGGTGCCTTGTGTGTCAGGATAGCTCAGATAGAACTAGCTTGAAAAGCCACTTTAATATTTCATATACGTAAACGCAGGTATTATTTCACTTAGGCCTCTTTCATAGGGGAGACCGAAGGCGGTGAACTCATCGCCTGCCAGCTGTTCCCAGACGCTTGCTAAGCCGTGGCACTGGAGAGGTGTGTCCTCCTGTGGAGTCACATCCAGGGCCAGTTTAAGGGCTCCAGGGCAAAGGTAACTCAGAGGTCCCCCTAGTCCTACCCCCAGATGGAGCAGCAAGCTGGGACAGGTGAGGGCAATGCTGTTACAAATCATGCAGGGATTCCAGGGAGCAAAAAATGGGGGAGACCTGGGGGGGGGGGGGTCTGAGCATGGGGTGCCCAGCAGTGATCGGAGTCCTGGGACAATTGCCCCCTCTACCCAGGGGCGTAGCAATAGGGGGTGCAGCGGTAGCGACCGCATCGGGGCCCTTGGGCCAGAGGGGCCCCAAAGGGCTCTCCCTCAACTACAGTATTAGCTCTCTATTGGTCCTGTGCTCATAATAATCACTTCTATAGATACTTTGAATATTGGTAATCATTAACAAACTGTTTCCCATCCCTTCCTTGCACCTCTGACTCTGTAGTTGCCATTGGCAGGTTTTGGTGCACCGTATCAATTGCTATGTATAGAGTGCTTGGGGGGCCCCATTGTAGAACTTGCATCGGGGCCCACAGCTCCTTAGCTACGCCACTGACTCTACCTTAATGGTAGCGTCGGCCCTGGTCATATCTGACCGCATCCAGAACTGTGCTCAGATGCAGCATGTCACTTATTTGTTGCGGATGAAATGATGACGTGCGTGGGGCTATAGGCACTGCATTGTGGCTGCATTTTCATCGCACCCGAGAGGCGTTTGTGGCCGTCAGTCAGGAGGCCGTCAGTCAGGAGTCAGGAGGCTATCTGGAGGAGGTCTCCTCGCTGGCCTGTGACAGCCCCCAATCCAGTTCACAACTTGAAAAACAAACTTTTCCCTTGTAAATGGAACTGCAGCGTGGCCATGTTGCGTATGAATTTTTAGTTGCAGATGTTCTTTTCTGGAGACCTTTGCATTTCCTGTTCCTGCCAACTTCCACATTCTGCAGCCTGAGCAGAATTGCTTCTACAAAACCGTCTCCAAAGTCCTCGCCATCCAGAAACTCTTCCTCGCAGGCGTCTCCTGAACTGATGTTATTTAACGCCGGGCGTCGCGGTGATGGATGAGGCAGAGCCGGCCGTTCAGGAGACAGGCCTCTCCATCTTCACCAAAGCCCCATCCTTGGCCGGCTGCAGAAATACCGCGATAGGCCTCAGCGAAGGGCCAGCAGCGCATTTCATCCGTGCCAAAAAAATGTTCTCCTTTTTCAAAGTGTCGCCTGCAGGTCTTCTTAAATTTTACAAGCTAATTTTCTTCAGCGTTTTTTTCTCTTCATCTCTCCTAAACATTTCTATCATCATTTCCTCCGCTATTTCACACCGTGTTGGCAGTTTTGCCCAAGGAAGCACTGGGCTGCTTATGCAAATGTAAAAGGTAATTTGAACTGCTGTGAATTATGAAAAGAGTGCCAGTGACTGTAGGCTACTGGAATGGGGACAACCTTCTTACTAAGAGCCGGTGTCAGAGGAGAAGAATGGATCAGCCCATGAATTCACCTTCTCTTTCTGTACGACGGCGCGGCGTTAGGAAGAGCCGCAGAAGAATAGACTGCCAGGCAGGTGAGGCTGAGAATTGAAATGCATCAGAGCACACAGCAGGTTAGCGAGGGTAAAGACAGCTGAAAAGAATACCAACACAAAAGACTAGTCTGCAGGATGGAGACACAGAATACAAATAACCCAGGAAAGAGCACCTGAAGCCTGGAGTCACCGCACTATACCATAGAAATGTTCTCTGATGTTCCATTCAGCGCTCCCAGCAGGTGAACGGTCTCGTTTTGTGCGCAGGTGTCACGGTGAAGACGTGATTTAATACATTTACCTGACAAAGGGGGCTGGGAAGGGAATGAGGGGGTATTGATGCATACACTCCATTTACAATCTGCACAGGTCTATGGTAATGTCGCTAATCCTGCGGCATCCAAGGCATTTAAGCGGGAAAGCAGGCCGGTTTATTTCATAAACTCTGTATCATTGACGGGAATTTGTCTGGAATGTGAAAGAGGCTGGAGAGAGAAGCTGCAGGGCCTTCTTATCGCAGAGAAGGGAGTAAAGCAAAGTTCATGTTCTGCACATTGGATGGCGGATTCCTGAATTTTGAAGGCCGCTGCTAGCAGCGGCTGCTACACTAATTTTTCTGGTGCATGTACATGCCTGCCTAATTTTTACGGCTGCACTGCGGCTTCAACAAAAAAACAAAAGGCATGTACATGTGCCCATCCCCCTTCATGATCATTACCTTGCGGCGGTGAAGGGGCTTGCGTATCATAATGAAGCAATGACCGCTGGCTATTAGTGTTGGGCGAACAGTGTTCGCCACTGTTCGGGTTCTGCAGAACATCACCCTGTTCGGGTGATGTTCGAGTTCGGCCGAACACCTGATGGTGTTCGGCCAAACCGTTCGGCCTCATGGCCGAACTAAGAGCGCATGGCCGAACGTTCCCCGAACGTTCGGCTAGCGCTGTGATTGGCCGAACGGGTCACGTGGTTCGGACCCGAACGCGCTCTGATTGGCCGAACTGTCACGTGGTTCGGGTAAATAAATACCCGAACCACGTCATATCTCCGCCATTTGTGTGTGGGTTTAGCTTTGGGTAGGCAGGCAGGGTAGTTCGCGCTCCAGCCACGCTAGCCAGGGTCCCCCCAGTCATTGTGTCGCTGCTGGGAATAGTAGTACACCGCTCGCTCAGCCACACTATATAGCATTCTGTTTACTGCCACTCTGTGTACCTCGCTCAGCCACACTATATAGCATTCTGTTTACTGTTCTGTGTCTGCTGGGAATAGTAGTACACCGCTCGCTCAGCCACACCATATAGCATTCTGTTTACTGCCACTCTGTGTCTGCTGGGAACAGTAGTACACTGCCGCTCAGAGGCGGGACAAGGTCCTCCAGCACCCAAGGCTGAGACACCAAAGTGCGCCCCTCCATCCCTACCACCCCAGCCGTCACACACTGATTGCTATTAGACTAAGAGGCGCCACAGGGCCCACAACCTCCCCAACACCTTAATATCTAGTTATCTGGCTTGCAGTCACTGTATGTATCCCCTTTTCTTATTTATTTCTGTTTCAAACACAATTAGGAATGACAGCTGAATGAATTGTGCTCCCCCTCCTACACTGCGCCCTGAGGCTGGAGCCTCTCCAGCCTATGCCTCGGCCCGGCCCTGCTGCCGCTCACTCAATCACCCCATTACTATATAGCATTGCTGGGATCTGTAGTACTCTGCTCACCCACCCATACCATTGTACTGCCAGTCACTGTGTATATTGCTGGGATCTGTAGTACTTCACTCACCGTCAACCACTATATAGCATTGCGTACTCTGCCAGTCAGTGTGTATATTGCTGGGATCAGTAATACTCTACTCAACGTCAACCACTATATGAGCTCACCATGAGTTCCTCAGAGACCTCCGCTGTGAGCAGCACTCCCAACAACAGCAACAGCCAACGCCCCACGCAAGCTATAACATCCACCCCAGCAGCCAGTGGTCAGCAGCAGCCCTCCCCGGAGGAGAACGTTGTGTCCATCGGTCCGGCGCCAGAGCGATTATTGAGGGCTGCCATTGAGGAGATGATGGGGCCTGATGTGGAGGAGGAGGTCGGGCTCAGGCCAGCATCCCAAGTTAATGTTGAGGACGATGAGGGGTCTGTGTCTGGGGATGTTGGGGTGGCAGAGGTGGTGGGTGGGTCAGACTCAGGAGAAGAGTTGTATGATGAGGATGATGATCGGGACCATCTGTATGTGCCTCAGAGTCCGACCCCGGAAAACATGTTGTATCGTGTGTTTAGGTACTAAAATCTGCGTTCCCACTTCCCAGTACTGCCCGGGTCCACGGATCCATATAATTTTTTGGGCAGCACTATCAAACTGTGGTACTATGAGTGAATTGCCATGGTCCTTCTGTGCTGTCACACTCACCGTCTGTCTGCAGATGGATTGTTCAACACAGCTACGCCATCTGACATGTAGTCCTTGACCATCTTCTCCAGGCGATTGGTGTTGGAGGACATGGAACTGCCCGATTGCTGTTCTGTGGGCTGCTGCATGGGTGTCAGAAAATGTTCCCACTCCAAGGACACTGCCAATACCATTCCCTTCTGGGCACTAGCAGCAGCTTGTGTTCTTTGCTGCCCTCCTGGTCCTCCTGGGTTTGCTGAAGTCAGTCTGTCGGCGTACAACTGGCTAGAGAAGGAGGAGGATGTCAATCTCCTCTCTAAAGTCTCCATCCCCAAGGGCCTGCTGGAATTGTTCCATTTTTGACCTGTCTGACACTTTCTTCAATCAGTTTTTTAACATTGTGTTTGTATAAACTGGGTGTAAACCCAGTAATTGGTGTTGTCCAGAATAATGAATAATAATGAATAGTGAATAATGCGCGGGCCGCGTTCAATGCAGTCTAGCATGAATTGAGCCATGTGTGCCAGAGAATCCTGCCAGACTCCTCTGTCTTCATGTTCTTGTGAGCGTTGTGATTGTTGTGATGCACCATATTCGTCACCAGCATCACTTTCTTCCTCTTCTGCTGTCCATTCCCGCTAAATTGTGGAAGTCCAACGTGCACCGCTCTGTCCCTCGGCAGTGGGGGCATCCAATTCCTGCTCCAACTCCAGCTGTTCCTCGTCCTGTTCTTTGTCATAGCTGGGACCAGCGTTTCCTGAGGCAGGTTGCCTGATGTTGGTATCATCACGCTGATCATTTTCATCTTCAGAATCCCCCACTTGCATCATGCCAGCGGTTTCCATCTTCAACATTGATTTCTTCAGTAAACACAGCAGTGGTATTGTAATGCTGACTGTAGAGTTGTCACTGCTCAGTCACAAGCAACGTGGATTGCTCAAAATTTTGGAGGACTTGGCAGAGATCCAACATGGTGGCCCAATCAGATCCACAGAAGCTTGGTAGCTACTAGCTAGCTGCTGGAATGCGCCTCGGCACTGCGCAAAAGCGTGCTAGCATGTGCAGCGTAGAATTCCAGCGCGTAGGGAGGGACATCACCCAGCGAGCGATGGTGCGCTAGATTGAAGCGCTCCTGCATCTCTTGGTGAGTCCTTCAGAAGTGGTACTGGACTTTTAAAAATGTTTTTTTTTTTTCCTTCAACAGAAGATCTGCCACATTGGAGTGAGGAGGACGCCGCCGACCCCGACACCAAGCTGAACCCCGGCGAACTCCAAGCAGAGGATCTTCAGGAACCCTCAAGGCTTTGAGCAAGCTGAGGAGGATCAGCAGTCCCGACGAGACCTCTCCTCATATGTGACTGTGTGCAGTGGAGTAGAGCTCCCCAGAACAACCTCTCACTTGTCACTTTGTCACTTGTCACTTTGTCACTTGTCACTTGTCACTTTGTCATTTTGTCACTTTGTCATTTTGTCACTTTGTCAGTCACTTTGTCACTTTGTCACTTTGTCACTGGTCACTTTTCACTTTGTCACTTGTCACTTGGTCACTTGTCACTTTGTCACTTGTCACTTGTCACTTTGTCACTTGTCACTTTGTCATTTTGTCACTTTGTCATTTTGTCACTTTGTCAGTCACTTTGTCACTTTGTCACTGGTCACTTTTCACTTTGTCACTTGTCACTTGGTCACTTGTCACTTGGTCACTTGTCACTTGGTCACTTGGTCACTTGGTCACTTGTCCAGATGATCTCGGTACACCTCCTGCGATTCAAATTCCTGCACACATTGCTCTGGGATTTGGGTGTGATGAATGATGCATCTAACTGGCCACCGGAGGCAATTAAGGCCTTCAAAACATTGAAAGCAGCTTTCTGTTCCGCCCCCATTTTGCGTCATGTTGAGTTGTTGACGTCATGTTCATCCTCGGCCTCGCCTTGCATTTCAGTGCGAGGTGCATTTTCCACAGAAAAAGGTTGTGAATCCGGGCACAACATTTGTGGCTGTTCCATTGACCTTTCACAGGTAGAAGATTGTGGGGGTGGGAATAGCTCCTCCGAATAGCCCATTGTGTCCTGAAAACTACTCATTGCATTGCTTTGCGCACGCATTTTTTTGTCCTCATGCAAGGCCTGAGTTGCGCCTGAAAGCGTGGCCTTCTCCTCCTGCGCCTCCTCCTGTTCCATCACGTCTGCTGCTGCTGGGTTAGCGTTGCCGCCCGGTCCCTGTTTATTGAACCTCTTATCTTTATTACATTTATGACTGCATGGCGGTACAAAGCATGCTATCCGCACGCTTCTTGTCCTCATGCAAGGCCTGGGTTGTTGTGTCTCAAAGCGTGGCCTTCTCCTCCTGCGCCTCCTACTGTTCCATCACGTGTGCTGCTGCTGCTGCTGGGTTAGCGTTGCCGGTCCCTGTTTATGGAACCTCTCATCTTTATTACATTTATGACTGCATGGCGGTAAAAAGCATGCTATCCGCACGCTTCTTGTCCTCATGCAAGGCCTGGGTTGTTGTGTCTCAAAAAGCGTGGCCTTCTCCTCCTGCGCCTCCTCCTCCTGTTCCATCACGTGTGCTGCTGCTGGTGCTGGGTTAGCGTTACCAGTCCCTTTTCGTGGAACCTCTTCTCTGTATTACATTTATGACTGCATGGCGACAAAAAGCCTGTTACCTGTGCAAAGAAACATGATATTTTCCACATTTAAAAGACAGTTTTTCCTTTGAAACTTTACAATCAATTTTCTCAAAAACTATAAGCTCTTTTTCAAATATTTTTTTCCTCTTGTACCCACTCCCAAGGTGCACATACCCTGCAAATTTGGGGTATGTAGCATGTAAGGAAGCTTTACAAAGCACGAAAGTTCGGGTCCCCATTGACTTCCATTATGTTCGGAGTTCGGCGCGAACACCCGAACATCGCGGCGATGTTCAGCGAACGTTCGTGAACCCGAACATCTAGGTGTTCGCCCAACACTACTGGCTATATGAGTGTCTCAGG